>NW_025955807.1:0-5979 GCF_022376445.1 Fomitopsis serialis
TGGTATTCGGGTATTGCTTCGACAGCTGCCCGTCGCGCATGAACGACGACCGGTCGTCTACCTTCTCCAGGAGGTCCTGCAGGCGCAGACGGCGGATCTTGCTGTGCTGTAACTGTCGCGACGCCCAGTCGCCGAAGTCGTCCGTCCTGGCTGCAACCAATGAGGCTTCTCTGGCGGTTTCGGGAACGGGAGCTTGTCCTGCTCGTCCCAGTGTTCAACCTCCTCCGGGAATCCGTACAGTGACGCCCGCTCATCGAACGTTACCGCGTTCTCGGATCCGATCTGTGACGGGGGTGGCGACCACACAGATGCCAGAGACGGTGGCGGTGACGACTGGGACTCTGCGTACGAGATATGACACAAGGTCATCAGTCTCGAGATGTCGATCACCTCCACAATAGATGCGCCAGTGTTTCCCGCAGCGTGCCGTATGCGTGCTGTGTTGCGAGAATGAGAAGAGTATAACAACGCCAGACTCACGCACCAAGTATGCCAACAATGACCGCATCATGGAACTCGGGCAGTTTCAGATTGAGGACGTTCTTGTCGGCCACGAAACATGCGCGATCGCGAGCGAGGTACGCATAGCCGAGGATGGCGCGCCAGAACCCTGTCTCTGTACCCCTCCCCAAATCTTTGATCTCCTCCTCGCTCACCTCGTACGTCGCGACGTCCACAGTCAGTTGGGTATTGCTGCCCTCGCCGAAGTATCGCTGAAGATCCCGACGGGCCTGCACCGGTGTGCGCGATTTCACGTGCTTGTTTGACGGGGCTGACATAGGAGGCCACATGCCGTGGATGATGTACACGGCCGGGAAGTGGTAACTACCCGTCACCTCTGTACAATGATGAGTATGCGCCGACTCGCCCTACAAACATGCATCGCACTCACCGCCGTTCTCGTTGAGGAAGTCTGAAATGCATGTCAGCAAAGTGCTCAAATAATAGGTGGTCACGCGTGATCACCCTGGGAATGGTACATGACTGGCACTCAAAACACGGGTTTTAGGTGATCGCGCGCTATAGCGCGCGATCACCTAAAACCCATGTTTTCTGGCACCAACGGGTGCGCGCACCCCGCACAAGGGTGCGCAGTGCCTAAAATAGCATGATTTAGGTGATCGCGCGCTATAGCGCGCGATCACCTATTTTGACCCTTTTGAACAGACTTACTGATGCGTTCCGTGCCGGCGAAGTAGGCCATACCTATACATACGCGCAGGATCTGCGAGATCACATACTGGTGGTACGGTGTGGGTTTCGCAAAGATCGGGATGGACTTGCCCGGCAGTTCCAGTATCTCCAGTTCCAGTAAGAAGGACAGGGCGATGACGACGGCTTCGCAGTGCAGCACGCGCAGGTTGGCATCAGCAACCTGGACAAGGAGAGGTTCGTTTTCTAACATGCCAGGCAGTGGATAGATGCCGAGAAAACGCAACAGGGCGATCTGGTAGGGCCGTGTCAGCGTATCCTCGTCCAGCTCGGCTCCCGCAAGGCAGTGATCAAGGAACCCGATGACGTCGACAGCCATGGCCTGTGCGCTCTGGTAGACGTGCGCGCGCTCGTCGACCTTTGCACGCTTGCTCTCCCGCGCCCGTTTCGGACTCACCATCGGAGACGTCAGCCTCCGCTTGCTCCTCTGGTTCAGCGGCGGGGGTGACTGCGTCTGCCGGCCTGCCAACCCAAGATGCGAAGCCAGCATGCTGTGGGTCACCGTCGCGCCGTTGTCGACCTCTTCTTCCTCCTCTACTACCACCGGGAGCTCGTCGTCCACCTGCATCGCATCGTCGTCGCCGCCGTCAGTCAAGGCTTGGGGCACCTCCTCTTCCTCCTGCTCGTCGTCGTGGGTGCGCGCACCCTTGGTCGCCTTCTTCTCGACATCCTCATCGTTGTCTGTGGGCTCCCACTCGGTGTGCGTTAGATGCCCTTCGTCCACGAGCATCTGGAGCAGCGACTGCACGACATCCTTGTTACGCGTGCTAGAAGGCTGGTCACGCACATGCTTGACGAGGGCAGGCAGCAAGGCCTCGACTCTCTCGTTCATGCGCGACTGGACCTCATGGTCCATGTCTTCTATGTACGCCAGAGGACGCTTGAGAACCTGCTTGAACAAATCTTGGCGCGTCGCATACTGTTTCGTCAGCCGCCGCGTGACCCGGTCCTTGTCAGCGTCCGGTTGGATGTCAACATCGAACCCCAGCGCCGTCATCAGCACATCCTCGACGTCTTCCATCGTCGTCGTGAGTGGCGGATCCTGATCCATCGCCGCCGAAACGTCGGCCCAGAACGGGTAATACGCGAGCGGGTCAACCGTGCCTGGCCGATCGCTGGTGGTAGGAAGCGGTGTCCATGCGTACATCTGATCTTTGCGGTCGTCTTCCTCGTCGTCGCTTTGATCATCCCGTCGAACACGCTTGGGGTTCGCCCGCTCCGTCATACGATGCCGCAAAAACTCGCTCGTCTGGGGGTGCGCGCACACGTCAGTGTTGCACACAACATTAATAATTATTAAGCAACGTACGTTCCACAGGTGAAGCATCGTCCCCTTCGCCATCTGGTCAAGCGACTCGCCCATCTTCTTGCCCTTGACGGCACCGTCCGTGGAGTCGCTGTACTGGAACGCAGGCAGCTTGCGGAGCGACTCGAGTATCCTCGCGATCTGCGTGTTGTGATGCGAGACCGCGGTGGCCATCGCAGAAGCCTTCCCAGCCCGTCCTGTTGCAGGTGCGGCCACCGCACCTGGTGCTGGCACCGGCGCGTTCAAGGTGAACGGCGACGACGATGGGCCGGCGACCGCGTTTGCCTGCTGCTGCTGCTGCTGCTGTGGTTGACGACCTTGTCCAGGTGCAGGGATTTTGCCCGCGAACGCACGCTGCAATTCAGAGTTTGCAATGAGACTCGCAGCGTTCTGCTCCGTGGTCGACGGTTCGCCCTTGGTGAACCACTCCGGGTCCGCGTGCGCACCGGTCCCATCCTCTGACGGCTTCCACGATTTGTCCGGCCTCACAATGTCCCACCACTCGTGGACCGGAATGACCTTGAAGCGGCACAGGAGGGCTGCGTACCTCGCTCGGCCCTGAGCAATTCCCAGTGTCCACCAGCTACCTCCGCGCCCGTACATCAGCAGGACTGCCGCCGTCTCCACCGTCGCTGCAGCGAGGACAGGGACGAGCGAGCGAGCACCAACCTTGACTGTGGTGTTTGCACCCTCAACGACTGGCAGCGCAGTGCGCATGAGTGCGCGCATGCCGAGCATGTCTAGCGAGAGACCGGACAGGTGCTGGAGTGCATCGCTCCGTTGATTGACAATCGCGTTCGACAGAGACTTGGTGTTCTGCGTGCACGCCTGGATGTGCTTGGCCATGTCAAAGTCCGGGAACAACTCGTTCAGCGCAGACTCCTTCATCATGCTCACCGCCTCTGCCGTGCGCTCAGCGGGGTTGCCCTTGCTCTTCTCCGAGTACACAATGAACGCCTCTCTGATCGTCTTCTTCGAGTGTCTGCGGAAGTTGTTGACGGCCGCTACTTCCGTCGACGCTTCGTGCAGCAGTGCGACAAACGTGTGTCGATCAGCGAACCATTCTCGCGCGAGCTGCAGGCAAATAACTCAGCCTCGAGATGCACCATCCACAAGTTCAACTCACCTCCCACTGCACACTGTCCGGACGGTCCCAGTCGCCTGCGCCAGACTTGAGATCTTTGTAGTTGCCAACACTATAGAGCGCGCAGACGGTCGCATCCACGGTGATGTCGTGAGTGGTTATGCCCGTGCCGGTGCCGGCGCCGCTGGTCCCACAGAAGGACCGATGATACATGAGCGGCTCGAACATCCACGCAAGCTATAAAAGAAAAGTAAGCACACATATAGGGGTGCGCGCAGGTCACGCAGCAGTGTGCGCGCACTCACCCTCTCCCATCCCCGCTCGTACAATGAGCATTGTTCCCGGACCATCCGCATCGGCGTCGCGGTCAGCAACGGCAGAGCAGGGATAAACTCCATGTCGCCCTTGATGTACGTCCAGCCGTAGTACAAGAACGTGATGCGCCCCATGACATAGTCCAGGTGCGACAGGCGCCGCTGCTGCGTGCTGCGTGGCCCCTCGTTGTCGTTGTCGTCGTCGTCGGCACCAGGGACGGATGACCCCATCATGAGTTGGATCTGCGCCACCAGCGCGTTACCGTACTCGGCCATCGTGTCAAAAGCCTGCCTCGAGCGCACGCCCAAAACATTTGAACTGGAAAGAACATCAAGCGCCGCACGGTCGACAGTCCTGAGCATGCCATCTGTCCAAAGGCCAGGACAGGGCTTCGCACCCCCTGTGTGAAACTCGTGTTTCAACGCCGTGTACTTTCGTGAGATGATCGACGGTATGGTCCCATCGGGTTCTTCCAACAGATCCAGGTTCGTCTGCGCCTGGAGAAACTCCTGGGCCCGCTCGGTGTCGCCGTTCGTCTTCATCTCCAAGTATCTGTGACGTGCGCGCCGGGCCTCATCGTACCGCGAACATATCGACTCCACATCCTGCGTGGTGGAGAACGAAGCCTTTGAGCTGACGATGTCCATCAGCCAGCGCATGCGCCGCAGATTGAATACAATGACCTGCGCGCACCATCATGAACAACCGACAGCCGAGCGTGACAATGAAGACACTCACCCCGCCGGCCGGCTTCAGGATCTTCATCCATGTCTGGTGGCTGAAAAAGTCAGTGTCATAATAATACTGTACCTTTCTCTCCTCTTTCATTTCGCCAATGATCGGTGTCAGCGACATGAGGAAGTCGCACACCGGCGTGACGTAGAACATGTTCGTGTGCATCGTTTTGATGTGACTGCCAGTGGCAGCAGTGCCCTTCGTTGTCGTCGTCGCCGTGCCTAAGCGTAGCTCCTTCACCACGGATCCGCGGCGGGCCAAGTAGTCGGGAGGCGGCCATCACGCTTCAACTTGAACAGCTCACGGAAGTGCGTCCGCAAGAGATCCTCACTGGTCTCGACCTTGTGAGCCCAGCCGATGTTCTGCGCGAGCCGTTCCGCCGCCGCACCGTTACAAGTTTTTTCTGTGTGTGTGTGTGTCAAAGTGTGAGTGGGTGTGCGCAAGGGGTGCGCGCACACACTTACCCATGATGGATACTCTTGCCAGCCAGCACCCCTGCCGGCGAAGCCGATCCCCTAGTCTCTGACACCGCGCTACCAGCCGATTGTACTGACCATTGCTGGGATCCATGTTCTCAAACGCGCCTTCGCCGTCTCCAACTCGGTTACCTGTGGCTCGAGGAAGGCGATGCTCGCAGCGATGCGATGTTGTCCGGTAATGACGTACACCGGACTGGGCGATCCGTCAGGTCGAGGCTTCAACTTCAAGAAATCGAGGTCGAGAGGAAGCATCTGGTTGTGCTTGGTTGTGAAATCGATGTCGTCCCACCTGACCGCAACTTCGATGCAGTGCCCGCACAGGAGGCTCTGGTATCCGTCATCCACGAACGACTTGCGGATCTTCTCGACGTGGTTGTCGTCGATCTTGCGGCTGTTGAACTGCTGCTGCACCACTTCGACATGGTCCTCTTGTTGCAGAGATGGGAGGGTTGCGAGCCGCGCGTAACCGTGGTACGCATCTGCGAGAGTCTTTTGATACTCTAGAAATAGTTCCTGCGTGATGTTCTGGTTCTGATCATGAGGATCAGCAATCGGCCGGCGCTGTGCATGCCGTCGCACTCGTTGTGGAACGCACCTTGTTCGTCTCCTCGTCTTCCGAACTCTCGTCCTCTGCTGGCTGTTTTCCACGAGCGCGCGTCGACGTCGATACGGGCGGTTTGTGCCGTCTCTTCGGGCTCCGACAAACCATCAGCCTCAGAATCCTCAGCCGGCGCAGCCTCGACAGGCTGCTTCTTGGTCGTTTTCCTCTTTCTAGGCGGCATGTTGATCTGAGGGTGCAGGTGAGACGGGCGCTGGACAGAGAGCGGTGAAATACGTACAGTGAGGAC
>NW_025955808.1:0-5856 GCF_022376445.1 Fomitopsis serialis
GCCTAACCGCGTACGAGTTCTGGACTGCCTACTGGCGATAAAAGAGAGACGAAGCGAGCTGGCCGTCATGAATGCGAGGAGTACTTGAAGAAGTGCAAGTACATACTGGCTCCGATATCCACGCCCATTTCGAAGAGTTACGCCGTCGCCGCAAGGCGTGTAACGAGATGGCGTCACCTCTCACGACCACCGCTCGCGATAATCATTTGTCAGTCAATGGGCAACGTCTACAATCACATCACTGCTGGGTTACTCACCAAGTCCGATCCGAGGATGTCATTCTCACTATCTAGCCGTCCACGACAACGAAATGTTGCAAACCGGACAGCCACAAACCCTCTCGGAGTCACGCAGAATGCTGGACCGGACGAGCCACAAACCTCCGCATTCATGAGGCAGCTAAGGCCGCTTTGATCTGTGAGTGGTGCTTATGGAAAGGGCACTCGAAGGAGAGGTGCTTTTGCGTGGGCGGAGGGATGGCGGGTCAACAGCCGTCGACCTGGAAGTCGCAGCCGAGACGAAGAAAGGCTCACCGGCCGATCTAGCGCACCTATGGCGAGCGCACAGATCGTCAACGCTCCAGTGAACGTCACCATTCCTCATCCCTCGCTACCCTACGGCAGCCTTGAACTACAACGTTTTCATGGCCAGCGCGTCCTCGCCAGGACGAGCAGACAGACGGGATCATACGCGCATACCTGGACTCGGGCGCGAGCCACCATTACTTCACGAACCGTGCGGACTTCTCAGAGTACCTTCCGCTCGCTCCTCACTCCGGAATAGCGCAAAGCGCGGCGCTGACTTCACCATCATTGGAGTCGGTTGCGTACACGCCGAGATGACGATCGGAGGACAACGGTCGTTGGTAACCTCCGCAACGCCTCCATGTACCGGAACTAGCAGCCAACCTCATATCCATATCGCGGATCGACGGCAGCGGATGTAACATCGCGATCAAGGGAGGGGAGATGCGTATCGTAGGACAGGGTGGGGGTGATCCTATCCTCGTTGGGAAGATGACAACTGGTAACCTCTACGAAGTCGTCTATCCCGAGTCGAAGGAAGTCCATCCCGAACACAGTTGCGACTCCGGGGGAGTCGAGAGCCCTAGCATCCTGACGAACGCGAAGTCCGCAGACGTCCACACTGGCATCGCCGCTTTGGACACGCGAGCGAGCGCACCGTGATGGAGATGGCGAGATCCGGAGCAGTAACGGGGATGGAAGTCGTCGGGGGATTGCCGCTTGGGAAGTGTGAAGATTGCATCAAAGGGAAGCACCCTCGCAAGCCGTTCACGCCATCTACCATCGAGACGGAGGTGTGTGAGCGCATCTACATCGACCTGACAGGACGCGCACGCGAACCATCGTTGGGCGGTGCTTACTACAGCATGACGCTGCACGACGGCAAATCGTCCTTCGAGGCGCTGGACGTCCTGAAAACCAAAGAGGCTGGCGAGACCCTCGACTCGTTCAGCAATTACAAGGCAATGGCCGAGCTGCAGACCGGCAAAAAGATCCTACGCATACGCACGGACAACGGGCACGAATTCGATAACGCGCTCTGGGCCGCCTTCACCCGACAGCACGGGATCATCCACGAGACAACTACGCCCTACACGCCCCAGCAGGATGGAGTAGCCGAGCGCGGGCACCGGACTCTGGGCGATCACGCCAGGTCAATGCTATTCGACGCCGGGCTACCAGTTGGACTGTGGGCAGAGGCATACAAGACCGCGACGTACGTAAAGAACCTAACGGCGTCTGCACGTCAGGGAGGGCGTACACCTTACGAAGCGTGGCACGGCCGTATACCAGACGTTGCGCATCTGCGCGCCTTTGGCTCGGTGGCTTGGGCGAAAGTCCCTGACGAGACGCGCACGAAGCTGGACCCGAAGTCGATCCGGTGTATCCTGGTGGGTTACACCGAGAACGCGAACTACCGGTTGTGGGACCCAGCGTCTGGACGCATGATTCGGAGCCGAGACGTCATCTTCGAGGAAGGGCCCGGGCACCGTACTCTCACACAGAGCATGCCAGTCGTCGTGCAAGTCGAGGAACTTGAGGTGGAGCAGGAGCAAGGACGGTTCGAAGAAGAACCCGACGCCCAGCCAGGACCTATCGAACCTGAGGCTGCAGAGGAGGCGAGGCCCGTGGAGGTGGACGAACATATCGAGGCACCGAGGGAGGTGGTGGCGCCGCGCAGGTCCACGAGAGCCACAGTACCGAGCCAGAAGCTGCGAGAGTCCCATGAGTCGGACAAACGTGAGCAGACGGCGCGTGACAATGGAGAAGCCTGGGCGGCTGAGGACGAGAAGGAGGTTCCCCGTAACCTGAGCTCGGAAGGCGCTTACCTCGCTATGTTCACAGAGGCGGCATCTGCAGGCAGGGACGGCGACATCCGTTGGTATCGCGGGGGAAAGACGCCAGAGACTTACAAGGAGGCCTGTCGCCAGCCGGAGATCTGGACTCCTTCGATGGACAGCGAGATCGAAGGACTGACGAAGATCAAAGCGTGGGAGCTCGTACCTCGCACACCGGACATGAATGTCATCGGGAACAAATGGGTCTTCGCACGAAAATTCGCCGGGGAGGATGAAGCTGAAGGCAAGTGGAAGCCGAAAGCTAGATTGGTGGCGAAGGGGTTCCAGCAGATACCGGGCGTAGACTACTTCGAGACCCACGCCTCTGTCGTGCGGTTCGAGTCGTTGCGTCTGGTCTGCGCGACTGCAGTCGTGCGTGACATGGAGATGGCCCAGGACGACGTCGAGAAAGCCTACCTGAACGCATCCCCGGAAGAAGCGATCTATATGGAGCAGCCGGCAGGGTACGTTTCAAAAGAATTCCCGACTCATGTTTGTAGGATGGTTAGAGGGTTATACGGGTGCATGCAGGCGGGGAATGATTGGTGGAAGAACCTTGACAAAACGTACCAGGAGCTGGGTTTCTCGCGATCGCGGTCGGACGAATGCGTGCGAGCTAGGTTCGACGACGACGGGTTAGCAATCACGGCGACATATACAGACGACATCGGGGAGGCGGGGGACTCGGTGGAGGGCCTGGCGACCTTGCGATCCGAACTCGCTGTGCGGTACCGGCTCAGCGGGGGAGGTGAGTTTAAGTACATGCTGGGCGTGCTGATCGAGCGGGACCGGGAGAAGAGAACGATGCGCATGACCCAGCGCGCGTACGCAGAGCGAGTGCTCGACCGTTTCGGGATGAAGGACTCGAACCCGGTTCGGACGCCCCTCGACCCAGGTTGCAAACTTTCAAAAGAAGCCGAGCCGGCGACCGTTGAACAGCGAGCGGAGATGGAGAAGATCCCATACCGAGAGGCGTTGGGCGCAATCATGTACCTAGCCGTCGCTACAAGGCCCGACCTCTCGTACCCAGTCCAGCTGCTTAGTCGATTCATGGCGAACCCGGGATATGACCACTGGCGCGCACTCAAACGCGTTCTGCGATACATCAAAGGAACGCTCGACCACGGAATCACTTACGACGGATACCACCCGGCGGGACTCCAGCCGACTGTGTATTCGGACGCGTCTCAGGGCGACTGCCCCGACACTGGCCGGTCGACTCATGGTCACGTCGTGATGATGGCGGGAGGGCCGGTCTCGTGGAGCTCGCGGCGACAGGAGGTCGTGACGCTGTCGACGACCGAGGCGGAGTACATCGCTGCTGTGCATGCGGGGCAGACGGGCGTATGGGTGGCGAACTTCATGGACGAAATCTACGTGCCCGTGACTCGTCCCGTTGTCATCCGAATGGACAGCAGCGGGGGAGAGAGCTTGGCGACTCGCTCGGCGAACTTCTCGCGAGTGCGGCACCTGCACATTCGGTACCACTGGTTGCGCGAGGCAATCCGGGGTAAGCAACTTAAGATCGTTCACATTCCAGGCACCGAGAACCCAGCGGACATTTTCACGAAGGCACTTGCTTTACCTACTCTACTTAGACATTTACAGTACATGCGCGTCGCGGCCCAGGGGGACTGTTGAAGTGGGACCGTGACGCGCGCGCTTGTGACGACGCGGACACGTGATGGACGAACGGACTGTAACGGACGCGCGTAGACACTAGCTACCTCAGTCGAGTACCACGAGGACGCGACTGAGGTAAGCTTTCACTCTGTTGTATTTCTAGTCAGAAGATGCTGATACTGTAGTATTAGACTCTGTAACTTTAACAGGTACAGTAGCAATGGAGTCGAGTACCACGAGGACGCGACTGAGACTCTGTAACTTTAACAACCTTCAACGAGCACCGCGTTTCCTTCCGGCTCTCTGCGTTTTATCCGGCTTCAACGAGTTTCTACGCGTTCACTCTGAGTCCCTGCGTTGTGGGACGACTCCACCACTCTCCTCCGACCGCGTTACAGTGTCCCCTGCGAGTATCCGAGCTCGTACGTCCCCTCCGGGCCCGAATCGTCACATCCCCTCCCCATCCGCTTGCCAACAGCCCCCGCCCGTCGTTTCTACCGACACCATCGATTCCTTCCGGTCTCTTTTCGACCCGGGAGACTCGCAACCTACACAACTGGAGCCCACCGCGAGGGGGTATAGCTTGTTGGTAAAACTCATCGACACCCTCTGGTGACTCGTCACGCTGCCTCCCAGGCAACCGCGTAACAACGACCAGCCGTCGATCCCTACAAGGCAGCAGCCGCCGCGCGGACCAAAGCGAAACCTCTTACAGGAGGTCGCCGTTGCACAGTACTCTCCGGACACACCGTTCAACGTCACCCTGCCCGCGCCAGCGTTAGAAGCCATACCCCCGCACCGTTCCGAAGACAGCGACGGAGAGTATTCATTCTTCGAGGCCGTAGAAGCACCCCGTTCCCCTGCCACGTCATCATCGAGCGACTCGATCCCGCTAGCCGTCACCACCCGGAGGAGAGCGCTATCGCTTCCCTCCGACAGCAAGTCAACGGCGCCCGTCGTTAAGCTCGAGCAGACCCCCATTCCGATACCCGAATCTCGTGCCCCGTCATCATCTACCCTCTCCTCATCAGACCTTCCCCCGCGTCCCACCGAAACAATGGCCGCACCACCAGCACGTTCCATGCCCGTCCGTGGCGATCGCGCTGCTCCGACCTTTGACGGTCAACCTCGTTCCCTCCGACGCTACTTTGACGACCTCGCTGAACTCTTTGCCATCGCTAGCGTCGAGGACGACGCCCGGAAGGTATACTACGCGAAGCGCTACCTCAAGCCGGACCAGTCCGAGCTATGGGACGAGGTCGAGGTACCTACGCCGGCGTCGTTCGACGAATACAAGAAGAGCATCATGGCCCTGTACCCCGGGTCGGATGGTACGTCCCGTTACCTGGTCAGCGACCTTGAGGCCGCGTCGGCCACGGCAAGGGCGGAGGGCACCGCTACGCGTTCCAGCGAAGCGGAGTACTACCGCAAGTTCCTTCCGGTGGCCAAGTACCTGAAGAAGAATGGCCGCGTATCCGATTCGCAGGTCTTCAAGGTCTACATGGCTGGATTCACGGACGCGTCCGCTGAGGCCATCCGCCGTCGCGTCGAGATACGTAACCCGACCGTCGATCCGGTGGACGGATACACCCTGGAGCAGGTGCACGATGCCGCGCAGCAGTGTCTTGACGCGGTCAGCTACGGAGGGGCCGCCGGAGCGAGCAGTACAGGTGGGGGGAGTCCCGGAGGAAGCGGTACGGACGGAGTGAAGACCGAGTCCGTCGACGAAGCTATGCTGGGGCGTGTGTTTGCTGCAGCTATGAGTATGATGAAGGGCGGAGGAGGAGGATACGGAGGAGGGGCGCCGGCTGCCGGAGGCCGAGGATACGGAGGACCGCCGCCAGCACAGACGACCGGAGGATACGGTCAGG
>NW_025955809.1:0-5826 GCF_022376445.1 Fomitopsis serialis
GATGGGGCGACGGTTCTACAGGTGAACTCGTTCAGGACCAGCGAGGTAGCCGAAGGGCTGGTGGGCTCACCGGACGTACCAAGGCGACGACACGTAACGGTGGCGAGGGATGTCGTGCAGGCTATCGCGGAGTCAGACGGGCGAGAGCTGGGACCACAAGCAGGATTCGTCGAAGTCAGCCGGCCAAACGGGTTCCCGGGCAGATATGACGGACCAATCGTTGCCACGAGAGGCGGGAGAGGGGCACGTACGAGCTCACGGCGACTTGAACCAGCTCGCGGAGCATCCAGCTGAGTAATGGGGAACCCGGGCCAGCCGGTGAACACGCTGGACATGGCGGGGTTCGGGAAGCTGCGAGACCGTGGAGTCAAGCTGGGATGTCAACACGCATTGGCACGCCGGAAGGGAATGGACGCACTGAGTGTACGGGAGCGAGCACGCACGCGCAGGACAGCAATGGCGAGGCCGTTTTGCAGGTCAACCTGCTCGAGATCTGCCAGCCGAGCGAACCCTTGGCGGACATGACAGGCGTACGGCGGCAACGAGACGGGGGAGGCAGGGATGTACAGGCGCGCGGCGAGACGAACCAGGAGGCGAGTGCTGAGCCGAGTATGGGGGAGCGGGCGGATGAACGTACCGGCCGTGGCGAGACATGGAGGGTGCCGAGACGGATAGCAGCCGGGGAGCAGTTGTTGAGCGAAACCAAGGACGACGCGCGCTCCAAGTACGAGGGGACGAGCAGTCAGCAGACCGGATACCTCGTGGACGCAAATGTACCGTGGCAAGGAGGCAGGATGGGCAGGCTTGCGCATACGGTCAGCGAAACGGACCAGGGCGCGAGCTTCAGGCCGAGAAAAGGCGACCGAGACGAGGCCATTTGGCTGCACAGAGTACAGGCGACAGCTACGTGCGACGAACCTCAAGACAGTACATTTGATCCACTGGACCGTACGTGCGAGGGCGGGAACTGTGCTGAAGTCAGCGAGAACATCGACTCGCCAGTCGACCTGCTACGGACCTTGCGACCTGACAGTGATGCGGACGATTCAGCAGCAGCGTTAAATGGCCACTTGTCAGAGGAGTGCGCGATTAAAGACGAGCCGGAAGAGGGATGGCTGCTAGGGACTTCGGCGACTTCGACACCGATACACCGGAGGAGGCACCCGAGGACGACCTTGTCACGTGCTGGCATATTGCGGAGGACGGGCGGCGGCTATGGGGGTACATTCAGCGACTCGAAGCCGAGGCCGCCCTGCGCGAAGTTGAGCAGGCAGATGAATGGACCCCGGAGGACGACACACGCACCGTTGACGAGGACGCCGAGCGGAGCAGATGGTTAGCGCAGTACCTGGTACACGAGCGTGTGCGACTTGGGGGAGCGATCCCGGATAACCCTAGGACCGAGCACCTGACGCAACGGGAGATTGGACGAGCAGGTGGGCCAGGTGGCCCGAGAACGCAAGAACCCGCGGGACGCGAGCAACCACAGAGTTCGGAGCTGAGTAAAGGGGATCTTTGGAAGAGTGCGGGGGCTGGAGGCTGGCGAGACGGCGCGATCGACACGGATGAACCTGGACTCGGCGAGTGCCTGTTTGTCGGGTTCTCTGAGCTCAGGATGACGAAAGAGGTTTACGATGACGAGCTGGTCACCTGTTTCCTCCTCGATGAGCGCGGGCAATGGGTCACTGAGTCGCTTCCACGCGATGAGGCGAAGAAGGGCGTTGCAGAAGCAGATCAGCGGCTGCGCGGCGGGTCCACGCGCAGGATAGTAGGCGCAACTCGAGGCCACACTATGCAAAGCCCAGCGGAACGAGAGCGACCGCAGAGCGTGGATCCGAGTACCGGGGCGCTGGGGAGAGAAGCTGGACGTGGTGGTCAGCTCGACATCGCAATGGACGCAGAAAAATTGGGCTTCGGCGAGTGCTTACGGCTGGAGTCGGCGGGACTCAACATCCTGGAGGAGGCAGGCGATAATGAGCTGACCAGCTGCTGCCATCTCGACGAGCAGGGAGAGTGGGTCATTGAGTCCCTTCCGCGTGATGAAGCGAAGAAGGCAGTTGCAGAGGCAGACCAGCGGCTGCGCAGCGGGTTCATGCGCTGGTTAGGTACGGCCCGAGATCACACTATGCAGGGTTCAACGGAACGAGGGCAATCTCAGAGTGTAAATTCGGGTATGGGGGAGCTGCGGAGAGAAGGTATCAGATCTGGTGGTCGGCGGCATGGCGCGATCAACGACACAAACGGGTCTCGACGTGGAGAGTGTCTACTTGTGGAGTTGGCCGAACGCAGTATCCCGGAGGAGGCGGGCGGCGATGAGCTGATCAGCTGCGGTCACCTAGACAAGAACGGACGGTGGATTGTCCAGTACCTGCCATGTGGAGACGCAGAGGGTGCGATTGCCGAGGCGAGTCGGAACTACGGCTGGCTCGACGAGGACGAAGAACATGCGCGAGGTTTTGACGCGACTCGGGGGTGCGGCACAGAAAATGGTCGAGCAGATGGACTCGCGTCATTCATGTCGCAATGGATTGCTCTCGGTTAGGCAGGGTCCTCGCGGGGAGTAGGTGACCGGGGACGGTCACAATTCGAGTATGGGGGAGATGTGGGGAGTGGCCCCCACATAGGCCCGGACAGTATGTGTATTCACCTATTTTGGGCTCTCTGGACTGTCATGTTCCTTCCGAGCACATGGACTACCTTCCTTGTTCCCTCCGATACCCTACACCTTACTGTACTTCATGGACTTTGTGTGATTTGCTTTTGATTACCATATATAGTAACTAGAGACTCTTAGTCAGCTTTTGTGGCATACAGTGCCACGAAGACATGTACATACCTTAGCTCTCCCCACCTGGAACCTAGACATCTGCGAGCATAGCTCGCACATTCCCCATACACTCGCTGGAGCGGGGAGAGACTCCCTGGGTCAGTCAGTGTTGACCGACTCGGGATCAAGAATCTTTCGGACAAACGCAGCGCCACGTAATCGGGGACAAGGACTCGCGGAACGAGTACAGGGATTCACGGAACGAGATAGGAGCTCGCGGAACGAGATAGGAGCTCGCGGAACGAGCGTACATCAGGAAAAACACTTTCGGCGCCAAATGGTTTGGGATTTTTCCCAATTAGCATGAACTGGGGTATGAGCGACAAAGAGCGGTTTATGACTGACAGAACTCGGTTGAGCAGCTCTGCACGCGGTTTACGTATGTCAATACGTCCATTCTGCAGTTCTTGACACCACCAAAACTACATATCTGCTTCAGTAGCTACTATAAGCACATAATAATTGATTGTACGTCTCAACCGTTCACTACGCTTCACAAGCACACTCGTATCGAGCTATGGGATTTCCGCCACATTTTCAAGCACTGTGAAGAATGTACATTATTTGCGCCTCATTATAGTACATGGTACATGACTTTTGCGACCCGGAACACTACATGTCTGTATGATACAACCAGTCACGACGTTACACAAGCATCCGCCGCCCCTTCTCACTCCTCCAAACTGTCGCCGTTCTTCCCCTCTGACTCGCCGCCGCCTTCCCCCGTCTCCGAGCCAGCAGCGGTAGCGTCCTCGTCCCAGACGCTGGGACACGTCGCGACTTGTTCTTTGTCGATGGTCCACTGCGCGTCGGAGTAGGTCCGCGGGTACTTGAGGTCCGTAGGGCGCAGGAACTCAAGATGCGGCGAGAAGTTCGCCAGCATCGAGCAGAGAGGCGGTAGAGGGAGGAGCCCGAGGGAATAGTCTTCGGCCTCCTTCCGCGTAACTAGCACGTCCGTGCGCTTGAAGACGGGGAGCTGGCGGAGGGGGAGAGGGATTCTGATGCGGCCGGCTTTCCAGGTGGTTGCCAGGGCCTGAACCCACGACCTGCTGTTGAGGTCGTAGTACTCGAATTTGGCCGGCGGGTTGTCCTTACGGCGTTGGCGTTCCCTGTCCCACGGAAGCTCAGGGAACACCTGGGCGGTGATGGGCTGACAGAACTTCAGCGTCAGCACGTTCCCAGTCACCTCAGAAATGAGGGGCAGGGACATGGGCAAGCATTCGTCCTATAGTGCGTCCCATAGCGCTACCAGTTAGATAAGCGTAGAGAATGCAGACATATCGAACGTACCTCAGTGAACACCAGCACCTCCACCACCCTCAATTCCTTCTCCTTCCCCTCATCGTCGGCCTTCAACAACTCCGGTATCATCAGCGGGTGGTAGAAGTCCTTGATGGCCCCCGGGAAGAGCCAGCCCTCCAGCGTCGGAGGGTCCTCGAGCTCTGTCAACACGTCCAGCAGGGCCTCCCGCTGTTGCATCGCCGGCTGAAGCCAGTACGACACCAGCGTTGGGCACTGTGACGACGGGAATATTGGACACTTGAAAGGAATATTAGTGTAACCTGAATACAGAAGACGAGGATTATACGCACATAGTCAAAAAGAATGCCGAAGTGTTCGCCCTCCAGGCAGAGAACGGTGATGTGCTTGATCGTCTTGCGGTGGGGGCAGACGGGGCTGCGTGAGATAATGCTCGAGTTGGAAAGGACTATCTTCGAGGCGAAGAAGAAGACGCGTTTGTCGTAGGAAGCCATGTCGAGTAGCGAGGTGAGAACGGAGTTGAGAAAGAAGTCGTGTTTGAGTAGTCAAAGATAGTGTTTAGAGGTTGAAGAGCGTGGAATGACGGCCACAGAGCGTTCAAAATTAAAGTCCCACGAATAGGCGCTCAGCCACAGGCGCCGCACCGAGCACGCCGTACAGCGCGAAGTCGCAGGTAGCTACACAAAATGACGAGTAGAGTGAATAGAAATGGATACATACTTTGGTAGTCACTCAGATATCACTGTCTGAAGGTTTCCCAAGTCACGGTAAGCTGAATAGATATTTGACGCAGAGTAGTACACGTTGTTCCAGGCTCAGTCTACATTGTACAAGGTAAATTCGTTACTATCCTCTACACGCACACGGTCCCACCGCTCAAGCAGCCGCAGCCGCATCCGCATCCTCCGGCTCTGGGTCAACCTCCCAGATCTCATGCCCTTCCTCGCCGAACCCAGGGCAGGTCGCGATGATCCCATCATCATCACGACCTACCGACCACTTCGCCTTAACGTACAATGGAGGGTGTTTCAGGCCACGCGGCCACAAGAGCTTGATGTGGGGGATGAACTCGACCTTCATCGAGCAAATAGCCCTGAAACCCCTACCGCCGCGCGCAAACTGCTCGGGATGTGGCGCGGTCACGATCGACGACGGCTTGAAGATGGGAAAGTGGCGAAGGGGAAGGGGAAGATAAATCGCGTTGTCCCGATGAGTCGAGGCCGGGACGCGTTCCCAGGTTTTGAGTTCGAGGTTGAACATATCGAACGCCTGGGGACGGTACCGCAGGGACGGATCCCTCCACCAGCAGAGGCCGTAGAAGACCTGCGCGGTTATCGGCTGCTGGAAATAGAGCCGCAACCTACCCGCCTCTACCTCGACGACCAGAGGCAGGGAGATAGGAGTTGTGGCCTCCTATAATTTGTTGTGAGTTACGCAGAGTGGTAATTTGTCAAGATACTAGACGCACCCTGACGTATACTAACGCCACTATCACCCTTCGTTCGAGTCCATTTCCTCTGAGGCTAGGCGGCAACGAATACTCCCCAAATGCCGACTTGATAGCCCCAGGAAAGAGCCATCCCTTGAAGTTCGGGGGCTTCTCCGCCGCCTCCAGTGCGTCCCTCAATGCCAACCGCCTTGCCTCCTGCGGCTGCGCTTGGCAAGCCCTCATGGGGCAATCCGACGTAAGATGCACTGGACACTACAACCAAGGATTCAACGGTCGTTTTACAACGAGG
>NW_025955045.1:0-168683 GCF_022376445.1 Fomitopsis serialis
GCCCTAGGCCTCGTCCTGAAGGCTACGCGTGACGACAAGGGTGGGGAGTACATGGGCAAGCAGTTCGTCGATTTTGCGCTCAGCATGGATCCAGCGTCAGCACACTGAACCAGACGAACCCCACCAGAATGGTTGCAGAGCGAGCTAATAGGACGATTGCTGAGGGTGGACTGCCCTCCTTGCTCAGTCGAAGCTCCCTCCGTCGTTTGGGGCCATGCCGTCTCTACCTTTGTCCACACGAGGAACCGCACGCCTACGTCGTCCCTGTGAGGTGCTGTGCCCTGGCTGCCTGGAAAGGCGATGGGCGCAAGCCAGATGTCTCCTACTTCCGCATTTTGGCTGCCTTGCCTATGTGTTGGTACGGAAGAAGGACCGCAAGGCGATGCAGCCACACACGAGAAAGTGCATTTTCGTCGGCTATCCTGAGGGCACCAAGGCCTGGCGATTCTGGGACCCTGCTGCGAAGAAATTCATCATTTCATCGCATGCTGTCTTTGACGAACACTGTTTCCCTGGAAATTCGCCCTTCATAAATGTTTTCGGCCTCCCTCTCGACGAGGTCGACGTCCCAGGACCCGCGGACGACGACGGCGAACCCGCTGAAGACGTCCCTGATGCGCCAGAGCTGCATGATCAGGGGGGAGACGACTCTGATGATCCTGCACCTCCTGCACCTCCACCGCAAAATCAGCTCCCTGCGCCCCAGGACGTCCGCGAGAATTCCCCTGACCGTCCGGCACGTTCGCCCAGCCCTCCTGCACCTCCTGCGCCTCCGCCGGCCCCACAGCGTCCGGCAGTTCGTCGTCAACTCGACAACTATGACGGATACAGGCCATATCCTGCGCCTTCACGTCGACTCCCAGCTCGTTCTACGTGTTTTCAAGGCTCCCTGAATGACGACGACTTGCAGCGGCGAAATCTCTTGCCCCAGCGTTTTAGAGTTGACTCTCAGTCCCCTGCCTCGACGCCCGAGCCTGGCCAACACGACGAAACGCCTCAGCGCAATTCTCCGTCGCCTGATCCCCTCATTGAAGCGCCACTGAGTCCACCTGCTGCCCCTGCTCCGCTTCCTGAGCCTGTCCATCCACCCTCTCCTACCTCCAGTGACGACGAACTCGATTTCCTGCGTGGAGATGGACATGAGGAGGCCTTTGGCTGCTCGCTTGACGCGATGATCGCAGGCGTTGAGCACGTGTACTCCGCTGAAAGCGAGGATTCTTGTCTTATGACGAAGCCCTGATTTTGCGTTCGAGTCTGTGGCTCAGAATGCGTGCAAGGCGGACCAGGAGCACTTCGGCGAGCCTAGGACCTTCGCAGATGCGATGAAGGACCCCCAGACGAGCGAGAGAAGTGGCTCAAGGCTGCTCAGGACGAGAGCCAGTCCCTCGTGAAAATGGGACCTTTGAGCTCGTTCAGCTGCCTCCTGGACGCAAAGCCATTGGTTCCCGGTGGGTTTTCCGTGTCAAGCGCAATGCTGACGGCTCAATCGAGCGGTACAAGGGCCGCCTGTTGCCAAAGGCTTCTCCCAGCGTCCTGGCTTCGACTACAACGAGACCTTCGCTCCTACGCCGAAGTGGGCGTCGATTCGAGCCATTCTTGCGCTTGCAGCCCTGGAGGACCTCAGCTCGAGTCTGTGGACATCTCCTCAGCCTACCTCAACGGTGAGCTGAAGGAGGAGGTGTACATGCAGCAGCCAGAGGGCTTTGAGCAGAAAACTCGCAGCTGGGTGTGGCTCTTCTGAAGGCCCTCTACGGTCTGAAGCAGGCTGGACGATGCTGGCACGAAAGCTGCACGAGGTACTCACCAAACTCGGATTTTCGCGGCTGATTGCGAGCACAGTGTCTGGGTCTACCTTTGAGATGGAGTGCGCATCATCATCCCTGTCTTTGTCGACGATATCACCATTGCAACGAAGTCAAAACCGTGATTCAGCTCGTCAAGGACGACCTTCGTACGCACTTCAAGCTCAGGGACCTTGGGCCGACGTCCTGGCTCCTAGGAGTCAAGATTGAGCGCGATAGAGCGAAGGTTCGCTTTAGATTTCGCAGCAACAGTACGCTCTCGACGTCCTGGAGCGCTATGGCTTCGCAAACTGCGACCCTGTGGGCACCCCGATGGAGCCTGGCCTTCGTCTCAGCGCAGACATGGCTCCCAAGACGTCGTCCGAGGTCAGGGAGATGCAGAACATCCCATATGATCAGGCAGTGGGTTCGCTTTTCTACCTTGCTGTGGCAACTCGTCCAGACATCGCACGCACTGTGGGCAACCTGGCGCGTTTTACAAGAACCCTGGCATGACGCACTGGAAGGCGGTCAAGCACCTCTTCCGATACATCAAGGGCACCCTCGACTACAAGCTCACCTATTCCCCTTCGTCCGATTCCGAGATTTTCGCCTCCTACACCGACGCTGACCATGCTGGCTGCCCTGACACTGGTCGCTCTACCTCTGGATACGTCGTTAAAATGGTACAGGTGGATTTCGTGGTCCAGTTGTCTTCAGACGATTGTGGCGCTCTCTACAACGGAGGGAGAGTTCGTTGCAGCGGTCTCAGCAGGCCAGGAAATCCTCTGGCTTCGCAATCTCCTCACAGAGCTTGGTTTCGACGTCTCCCTTGCCTCCAAGCTTCGAATCGACAATCTCTCTGCGCTTTCTGTTGCGAAAAATCCCGAGCACCATGGACACATAAAGCACCTCGACTTGCGCTTTACTGGCTCAGGGACGAAGTCGCCAAAGGTCGAATTGAGATCATACACCTCCGCACTTCTGACATGCCTGCTGATATCCTGACGAAGTCGCTGGCTAAACCGAAGGTGCTGGAGATGGTGAAGATGCTTGGGCTGGGGACTTGACAGGTCAGGGGGGAGTGTTGAGCTCGGAATTTATTCCGCATTTCTGCGAATTATTCTGAGCTCCATTGCCCTGTCCAAGTCGTGGAATGCGTCCTGGTGTGTTCTCCTTCATTCTACATGGACGCCATCACTATACCGTGCATACTGTACATTTTCCGACGTCATTCCCTTCAGTCTACCATTTTCCATAATGTTTGCATTTTCAGGGATTTGAACCCCTGCACTCATCCGGTTTTTTCACTGCTTCGTTGATTTTGACTTTGTGGCTGTTTCTACTGTACAGTTATGGTCGCCTTACGTAACGCACACCGTAGACAGTCCGCCTCGTCGAGCTCTAAGTCCCTAAGACTTTACAGAGCTCGACTTAGGTGTGTATCTTTGATTCCTGAATATAAAAGCCTTTACAGAGCTCGACTTAGGCCTTTGGAATCGCTCTGAGGCGCACTGCAGCCAACAAATC
The DNA here is from genome assembly GCF_022376445.1 of Fomitopsis serialis. Taxonomy (NCBI): domain Eukaryota; kingdom Fungi; phylum Basidiomycota; class Agaricomycetes; order Polyporales; family Fomitopsidaceae; genus Fomitopsis; species Fomitopsis serialis. The sequence goes on from NW_025955045.1 coordinate 3,312, forward strand.
TCGTGTGTGTTGCTGAATAGCCCACTGGCAGAACAATCTGCATGCAGGCAGATGAAGGCGTGGCATAGCAGCTCCCGTACAATGACAACATGTGCCTTGTTTGGGCACCTGGCCATCATTCCTGTTGTACCAACAGAGAGTTGCATCGTGTGCCTTGCCCAAAGCCACCCTGCTACTTCTGGTGATACAGTGCTCAGAAGTGTATGATTGCATTGCAGCTTCCAAAGGAGTTTGGGGCATGCCTGCTCTTCCTCTGACTCCATTTTCATCAACATGCTTCTTCCTGACGTATCCTTAAAGCTTCCTAGAAAGTTTGACGTCTCAAGGAGGTCCAGATATTCTTCATTGGTGTGGCCAGTAGTGTAGGTTGCGATGAAGCTCCCAGCAGTGGTATTGGTCCCTGATATGGTCAACCCTGGGCATCAGATGTCTGGTTTTGTGCCACATACCCTGTGCCATTTCAGGCTGCTCCATTGGTGTAGCCATGCCTTGATATCAGTGAGGAACAATGCAGATGCTGGCAGCATGTGTGTGTGGGAGGATGTCGTGTACAATGAGAAGTGACAGTCAGCATTAGTAGCACCGTCCTCTGTATAAGAGGCATGGCAGTTCCCGCGGCTGAAAACCACGGACGGGGACAATGCATATCATATTGGGCTGGGATGTCATCCCGATTAGGCCGCTCAGCAACATTGGTCATAACCACACAGTGAGTGCCCAGGGAGGCAGCTAAACACTGGCAGCATCTGCCCTGCAGAAAGTTGGAACTAAGGGGACATTCATCCCAGGGACGCGGACATCACTCTCCATCACTGCTTGGTGAGCATTAATAGTGAAGGTGTGTTGCCCATTTCCACGCAAACATATTGGGCAGAACTTTATGGGCATACATTAGTGTGCTTAGTCATAGCTGGTTCCTCAAGAGGTTGTCGATGTCTGTTCAAATCTTCACAACACTGGTTCTGGACATGTCAGGTCTATTCTAGAGGAAACTGTGAGAGCCCAACCAACTTAGGCAGCTACCAATTATGGAGCTTACCAATGAGGCTGGTGCCCTGAGTATTGCTTGCCTCTGGACATTTCTGCATTATCTGGTATCCTTGAACCCCTACGTAGTGCTTCTGCTCATCTGTGTAGTTGTGGGTGAAGGAAGGGAGCATACTTTGGAGGCAGGCAACAAACAAGTACACATTTCCAATTTTCAACTGTTGTGTAGGTTGCGAGTCTCCCGGAATGAGACCGGGAGGGATTGAGGGTGTCGGTAGAAACAATGGGCAGGGGCTGTTGGCAAGCAGAGGGGAAGGGGATGTGTTGATACAGCTCCAGAGGGGACATACGAGCGTGGATACTCACAGGGACACTGCAGAACAGATGGAGGGGCAGTGGGCTCGTCGTGCAACATGGGGAACTTGGAGTGAACACAGTGAAACTCAGGAAACTCAGAGTGAAACATGGGGCTCGTTGAAGGTGAACACAGTGAACACAGTAAGACACAGGTAAAACACAGTGAGAACACAGAGAAAACACAGAGATGCAATTGAGCTTCGCAGTCTACTCCTAGGTGGTAGGTAGGTAGTCACTCCCCCATCCAGTGCCCAGCTCGCTCCCTTATGTTCCCTCCGGCTCACTCTCCCACGCCCCTGCCTTGCTGGCACCTCTCCCCATGCTCTCCCGTTCCCTCTGCTCCCTCTTAAGCCTCCTCCAGTCCTTCCTTTACCGTTCCCCGTCCAGTGCCATGCCCTCCGATGCCCCAGCCAATCCCTCCGCCATCATCTACTCCACCTGCTTCTGCCGTCTTCTCGCTCTCCTCCGGGATGAACAAGTCGTCGAGCCATGTCTTGTTGCTGACAGTCCTACCGAATGGTTGGCCTGGGCCCACGGCGCCCGCTGGATCATCATGGGTGATATTCATCTCATATATTCTCCTTCCGGTGCATAGCGCATGCTCTTCGACTCCTGGGCGCGAGCTACTGCGCATGGCGACGTGTCCCTCCCCCTCATCCGCCGGTTCTCAGACGTCCAGGCTCTGATTGACTATCTTGACCAGGTGTTCTCAACCATTGTGTCCGAGCATAGCCTTGTTGGCGAGCCGTACCCTACTATTGCTTGGTCTGCCAACTGTGTTGCTGTTGAACAGTCCGATGTCGACGTGGGCTGTCTGTTGCTTCCAGTCTGGTACCTCGAGAGGCCCATGCAGCTCTCTTCCCTCCGGGCTTCCTCCGACAGCCTCAATGTGCTCATTTCCCAGCTCCAGCATTACACTAGCATGCAGCGCGATGTGTCCGCCTCCTTCCAGTCCTTCCAGTCCGAGGCTCAATGCACCCGCCGTATTCTCTCCGGCCTGGTGTCCAGTGTTGCCAGCATGCACAATTGTCTTTCTCATGGCGTGTACGTTCCGGACACTGACTATTCTGGTATTACGCGCCGCCTTCAGTTCCCTCTGGCACGTACTAGCGACAACTTTGAGGATGGGGGTGTCAAACCGAGACTGAGACGGATTTGATGGATGAGGGCGAGAGTGTGCGTGAGGAGTAGTTCATTCATGTACCCTCCGGTGCCGTCCACGGCTGCCTCTGGTTGCCCTATTGTGTTGTGTACCAATTCTGTTTGTTAGGGCAAGTGGGCTCGGAACCCTAGATTCAGGGGCCGCCCGGCTGCCTCGTGAACCTACAGTTGGTGGTCGCGACACGACCAGAGGGGGAAAGGGTGTCTTGAGGTCGTGAGCAGGGCGAGGAGCGCCTGCTAGTGTTGTTAGCAGGGCAACGAGCCGTGCTATAAGGGAGCACACACAAGGAGGTCCTTGGTTGCCAGCGATGAGCTGGGCCAAGTGGTGAGTCCTAGACTGGGCTGTTGGGCCCGGTCGAGGGGGAGTCCTGAGCGAAGGTGACGAGCCTAAGCCGAGGATGGTTCCTAGGCGGGGCGACAAGCCTAGCCGAGGACTCAGAGAACTTACTTGGACAGTGCAAATTCACATGCGGATGAGGTGGTAGTTCAGGTTTAAGAGTAGATTACTTCCCGAAATGGAAGTCAGATCGCTAGGTACATGGAGATAAGATGAGATGTACACTATCAATCAGTTCATAATATAATCTAGAGGCCAGATAATGGGTTATCTGTCCCTAACACTGTTGCCTCGGTAGCTCGCCCTTTGATGTCCCATCCGTACACAATGTTGCCTGTTCTTCTCCTGTCATCCCATATCCGATATTTGTTCGCTCTGGGCCTGCTCTGTGGGGCTTCCCCACAACGTTATTTCCACTTGCTGCTGCATAGAGTGTGATACTGCTCACTGCCTGTGAAATACCAATAAAATCATTATAATCCGTGCTGTATGCTGTTCTCTGGGGAAGAGAACTTCAGTTTCCATGCACTGCTCATTGAACCTAATCACAGGCTCTGCAACATCCATCATAGACACCCGTCTCAGCACATAGTAACCAACTCCACCAAGCTATGACATATGCTGGCCTCATGTGAGTAGCATGGTCCTTCCTTTGTGGCAAGCCCCTCTGTGTCACAGATCAATGTTTACCGATGACAAGCATAGGTTGACGTGCAGAGTGGGAGTAGTATCTGTGTTGCTTTGTCACTGTGTGACAGCATCCCAGGCAATTCATATACACATTTAGATGAACAAGCCTAGTTCAACCCACCAGCTAACTCAGCTTGCCATAACTCTCGCTGTATGTGAATGTTTCCTCAAGGCATGTGGCTTGGGGGTCATGCCTTTGAGATCTCAAGCTGGTAACTGCACCTTGCCACAACCCTTCTTCTCATCTAGGCTGGCGAGACATCACTTGGCTTGGGTTTAGGGAAGTATAAGGAAATTTGGTATCATCTGGTAGCCCTTCATTCACAGAGTACAGTATATGTTCCCTAGTGTACAGAGATGCCTAGTTAGGTCAGAGAATACAAAACAAAATATGCTCACAGGCTTCTCTGAGAACATACTATTCAACTCCTGAAGCCAGTTTTCTTTTCCCACAATGTTTGACCATCTAGAATGTGCTATTTCAATGCACAGACTACATCCCCAACAGGGATAGTCTTATTCTTTGAAGCTGAATGATTGTTACAACCTTGGTCATTTTCCTGCTGAGCTTGGTGGTGGTTAACAATTCTTGTTCTTATATTGCTGGTGTATCAATTCTGAGGGGTCTGGCTGGTTTGGGAGAAGCCTGGCTGGTCTGTTCATCTGGGGTCCGGCTGGCTTGATGATTACAAACCAGCCCGGCTGGACCGCTTACAGCCCAGATTCTGCAAGGCTTCCGGGTGGATGTTTGGAAGCTGGAATTTTGCCCAGCCGGACCATCTCATTTCATCTGGGGTCCAGCGGGAAGGTTAGAAACAAACCCCGGTCCTGGCCAGAACATTGAGAACCCAAATTTTTGGAGACCTCCAGCCGGATCATTGCTGAGTGCTCCGGCTGGACCGTTGAGAGCCCAAATTCTCAAGGCCTCCAGCTGGAACATTGATCAAAGATCTGGCCGGAACATTGGGTATCTGTCCGGCTGGACTACGGCGTAGGAAGCCTAAATTTTTCGAGGCCTCCAGCTGGACCGTTGACCAGAGCTCCGGCCGGGACATTGGGTATCTGTCCGGCCAGACCATATGAAACCCATATTTTTCGAGGCCTCCAGCTGGGACATTGGCCAGAGGTCCGGCCAGAACGTTACTCAAAACTCTGGCCAGACCATTCCTAACCACCACCCTCCCTCCAGCCGGTTCATCGCTAGCAGCGGTCACTTGGAATGGTAGACCCGGAGTGCTCCGGCTGAGCCCAAATGCACTCCGGGTGGACCGTTTGAAACATGATTTCCCACTCAGTAGGCTCTTTCAGATGCACTGCATCTGGGAGCTTGAACACTTCGACATCTTCTCCAGTGTCAGAAGGTGTGTGATGGGGTTTGGCCAGTTCATTCACATCTTCCACCTCTGCTGGCATGCACATCCTCTAGACTCCCAGGGTGAGGTGCCTCTTTGGCTCTTTCTGGCTCCTGCAAATCTCATAAAGCATCAGGATGAACATTTTTTCAAGGTTTAACAGCTCACAAACCACAGCCTGCTTGCAGCTCACAAACCACAGCCTGCTTGCAAAAGTTTGCCAGCTCTTCATGAACTCCCAGCTCCTCATGGCCCAAAGGTTGATCCCAGTCATGAACTGCAGACTCCTCATGAACTGCAGGCTGTCCACAACATTCAGCTTCATGTGTCAAAGTTGACAGTTGATCAACATCATAATTGTGGTGGTAGGGACAGAGCTGAACTCACCATTGAAACCACTGGCAGACATGGGCTCAGGTTCTGTGGGTACGTTGATGAGCCCCTAGCTCACCTACACTCCGAAAACATGATTCACGGTCAATGCACGGTCAATACATCAACCCGTTAAAGTCAGCACGTTCAATGTGCTGCTCATCTGTTTGAAGCAAGTGTGCGATGTTCAAAGCTCAAGTGTCCGTGTTCGAGGCCTTAGGAGTGAAGTCACGCATGTTAGAGATGTCACTACATTGGTAGGATGGCTAGGCTAGTACAAGACTATGTTGAGCTAACTAGTGGTGGCTGCTACATCCTTTGTGCCTATGTCCCTGGCTCCCACATCCATGACCACCACCCCTACCCCTATGAACAGACAGACTGGTGTCAAAGCTGCGGTCAGTATTGACACATTCAAGTAGGCTTCTGAGCAACCCAACGAGGGTGCTGTGTGTGCGACACTGGTCAACCATGATGTTGTGAATTGGTGCTCAACCCATAGACTCAAGGCTGTCAGGTAGCTGACGGAAGTCAGAGAGTATGTAACCATGCTCTCGCCCAGTTCCAGACACTTCATGTACTTCACATTACCTAAGCCAACCCTCCCCTCATATGTTCAGTTTTGTCCTTTGTTGCTCTTCAGTTCTACTGTTGTGCAACAAAGGTAAGCATTCACTATATTTGATAGTCTCATCTACTTACAGAGTTCTACTGTTGCGCCATGAAGACAACAGGTTTCTGTTCTCGCTTTGAGTGATTCCCGGTGTGTGGTACGCCAGGCTTACACCTTTTTTGTGAACATTGAACCTTGTGTCTACCTTCCTTGCGTGCGAGTCGCAGGGACACTGTACCTTTCTCTCTCTTTGGCTACCCTCATCAGCCAGAGTGGTTGTAGGATCCCTGGAAGCTCCGTGCACACTAGAGCAGTTCACTGGAACCTTCGTTTGTCACCCCACGTGCGCTAGAGCAGCTGCCAGATCTTGACCATTGACCGTCACCTCCTCACCTTTGTCCTCTTTGCCCACTGTGGTTGTCACTCGCTCCATCTCTGCTGCTGCCTCTCGGGTGACAACCAATCTACAACCAAATCCCCGCTTGACACCCTCTCCGCCTGACTCACATTCTCAGTCTCTTGAGCGCTTGTCACCCCTCTCGCCACTTACACCCTCGCCAACATCCAGCTGGTCAGGTACACCCCAGATCTTGGAAGCTTCCTCTTCAGATACCTCCAACACTGATATCCATCCGCATATAGCCGCTCAAATGCCCACCTCTGACCCAGGATTTGCTTCTGTTGTCCATACGGCGATCAAGCAAGTCCCTCTGCTTACCTCTGGGAAACTCACACCGGAAGTGGTAACTTCTCCATGGCTGCCAACTTGGAATGTGTATATGAGGCCACTAGCAGTCGACACAAGCAATCATCAGAAGGAACAAAGGTAATGAAGGGACTTAGTGTGAGATAGCAAGCTAGGGTGGCACTGTTCCACTTACAAGACAGCCTGACAGCCAATGTGCTAACACACTAACATGTGTGGCTTACAATCAGTGCGTTAATGAGATGTGGGAGTGGCATTAGTGCACTAAGGCTTATGGTCATAGCGCGTTAGTGAGCTAAGATGGTGTCTCAAGCAACAAAACACAGTGAAAAGATGCTGACAGAACCAATGTGGCAGGTGGGGGCAGCTCAGAGCAGGTGGAACACGTCAAGAGAACACAGACACCTAGACAACATCAAAGCACATGGAGCAGAAAAGATGGTGTGCTTCAACCCCTCGGTCACCAAAAGAGGAGAAATATCAGAAGCCTTTAGAGCCTTTGTCAACCCGGCCGCTCACGACAGACCACCTGCTATACAAGCACGTACCGGCGGCGTAGTGCATGACAAATCCACAACCGCATATGTTGCGGACATCTACGACCTCAAAGGCAACAGCTCGCACCGTGAGCAAGACTCCCCCCCATGTGGTAGTGTCTACATCCTCGGACCCAAACCACAAACGCTAGTCGCCACAGCCCCTCCAAAACACAACACACCACAGAACCACACTGGAGAACTCACCACAGCCATCCTCACCATAAAAATGGTACCACTTGATGCCCCACTGCACATAGTCAGCCCCTCCAACTTCCTGGCTACCATCCTTGTGGTCAACCTATGCTCTCAATTTTAAGCAAATCACTCCAAGGTATCATAGAGTGGCTATAGGTAACACCCAATGCAGTACTGTTACTTTTGTATCTTGAAAGCTGACTGGCACCCTTGTGGCACCCTCAATTGGAATGATGTTGGTGCCAACTGACTTTGAAATCCACTAGGATAGCTGTACTGAGGTTCCTGCATTTTATTGGGAATTTATAAAATTTTTCTGGGCCCAAAACAGTAGGTTTTGTCCTCAGAATGAATATTCCGCGCATTTTTTACCACTTTTTTGCAGTCACATGATCCATGATGTGCGGGTCGCAGCACTCGCAGTGGTGTTTCCTAGACACAGTGGCCATTGTGCCTTTTTTGGTGCAACAGAGATATGTGTACATACTCAGTGATCTGTAACTGATGTTATCCAGGAAAATACACATTCCAGGCAAGTTGTGGGAGGGCTTTTGCACAGGAAGTATCACAAAAGCTCACATTGCCCTAAATGGTGAATAACCTTCCAAATCCAGTAATTCTCAATGAAGTGGATATCTAGTGCTTCATAAATTGCAGATAAATGAGAAGATATTCCTAGAGTACTATGGCATGTTGATGAGGCCTGTGATTTTTACAACATGTTGCCATATATGGAAGGTAAGCTATAATACCATGTCCAAGCATCAAATTAGCTCTTCTTACTCTGTTGTGGCACCATAAAGCATTTTCATGATGTCTGACACACATGTATGGGTCATGTACTCCATATCTAGGGTAAAAAATGAGCAGTTTAAATTCTGCAAAGTCACTTGTGTTTTCTTTTGTATTTTGTATTTTCTGGCCTAACTAGCCACTATTGGGGCACAACAAAATTACTGTAGACTCTATGAAACAAGGGCTACAAGTTGACTATATACTTGTCATATCTATTTGTGGGTGCTTACTGTTGCAAAAAGTGATTGATTATAATTGAGCCCAGTGCCACTGGTCAGGTCACATGCCATGTTCACCACTTTTGATGCTAGATGTTACCGGAGCCCCCAATCCATAGGGAATTGTCAGCCACAGCATTTGTTTGGGTGTGTTGATGCAAGTCATGTTGTCTGGGTGTCTGAAATTTGAAACTCAGCTAATGATGGCATAGTAAGTGTTCCTTATCTCTGCTTATCTGGCACTCAAACAGTCACATGCACTGTGGTAAAAACCTGCCACATTGAGCTCCATGCTAAGTGTTACATTCTCTCCAGTCATAAGACTGATTCATTCGTACCTCAGGGATCATAACAGCATCCCGCAAAACTGACTGGGAAAACATAAATAAAGCCAGAGAAGCTCAGCTGGAAGATCCAAGACCCCAGCACGCAGTACACAAAATCAAATTCATTCCAGACCCCCTCTTCTCGCTCATGGGGGTCAGACTGGTGTGCCTAACACAATGAATAGTGTACTGAGGAATCTGAGCATCTCACAAACTAAACCAGCAATGCTTGACAGAGACAGTAAGTAATCTCCAGCATGATCAAACACATCAAAGAGAACTGACTGGAAACACCCTCACCCACAGATATGGCTGTTGATCCGGCATACCGACATTATACATAAGACACACAGTGTCTGACTTCATGTGGAAACTGATGCATGGTGCCCTGTGCTGCGGAAAACTCTGGGCAAAGATACCAGGATACGAAGACCGATCCAAATGCCCTCACTGCAAAACAATGGAATCAATAGACCACATCCTCTCCAATTGTGGAGCGATAGGCCAAAACATTGTATGGAGCACAACCAAGAACTTTTGGAAAAGGAAAGACTTACCCTGGCCTGAGGAACTAACACTCCTGGATGTCCTGGGAGCAGGACTGAAGACCTGGACAAACCCCAACTCTACAACTCCCAGACACGGAGCCACAAGGTTATGGCACATCTTGATCCTGGAAGCAGCCTTCCTCATCTGGAAATTACGCTGCAAATGAGTAATCAGACATGGGGAAGACACAGACTGGGAACACTCCGAGAAAGAAATCATGAACCAATGGAACTATGTATTAAACAAGAGACTACACAAGGAAATAACAATGACTCACCAACGGTTTGGCCAATCCGCCATACCCCAGAATAAAGTGCTAAACACATGGGGCGGTGCACTACGTGACGAGACAGCCTTGCCACAAGGTTGGATACAATGGCCCCAGGTTTTAGTGGGTATTAGCCTATGCACCGACAACGTGCAAGGTAACGAGTCCCACACTGGTCGAGAAATTGACCATGCATAAACACATTTTCTCCCTGGATGCATCTGCGGGGGAACCCGCTAGCTGGCTGGGCACCCAGGCTAACCAATTGTTAGTTGCGGCCACCCACTTCAAGCCCTCCAAAAAAAAAATCCCCCCTTTAGAATTGAGTGGCCCCTTAGGTCGGGAGTGGGGAGAACGTCTGATCGACTGGGAGGGGTGTTGCGTGCAACACGCAACGTGCAACAGTCACACACATCATGCTGTGACATCCATGTAAGTGCTCATCCCTCCTCGATGCCGTCGTAGCCACGGAGACTGTGTTGAACTTCCGACTTTCCAGTGTTATCTTATCTTATCAGTTACATACATATATGGACTTGTGTTCTGCGATGTAGTATTATATACATTCTTTTGACGGACTCTGTCTGGACTCATCTTGTGACTCGCTCCAGACCGATCTACACTGTTCCAGACTTATTCTGGATCATTCCACTCCCTTCCGGCATGTTCCATGACCTTCCAGTACATTCCTTGATCACATGGATGCTTATGCATATCCCTATCTCTGGAGTTAAGGCTTACTCATTTCCCTAAAACTCGGACTTAGTGATTACTGATCTGCTTACTGATGTAGCATGTGATCAGTCCCAGACATGTATAAATACTGGGGTGATTCCCCCTAATGGATAACGATCTCTCTTCTCTTCTGCCTGCCTAGCATCAGAGACTTCCCTCTGAGATAGGTCTGTTCACTCCATCTACTAGTCCTTCACTTCCACTGGCTTTACAGCCCTTCTAAATCTCTTTCACTTCAACAGGTTATGAGCCCCGTGCGTTGATCATTTATATCACCTGTACCTTTTGCGCAACCAAAGCCCAACTCTTGAAAGAGTGAGTTGGCATATTTTGTCCTTATTTGGACTACTGTTTAGCCGCTCTGTGACAAGTGCCCAAAGCCTTGTCCAAGCGCATTTCCAGGGTAGCTCGCAAGAGCAATTACGAAGTTTTTCCACTGTCTTGTCGTGAGAGATACGATGTAGGCAACACCAACACTAGTGCTGTTGCTGAGCGTCATCAGCGTGTGTATACGGTCATCTACCCATTGATCGCCAGATCGATATCATCCTCACTCCTACCCCACGCCCTCGCTGTCCCACCTATCGTCGGCCTGACACCTCTCATCCCCCGAAGGTGTCCTGTCGCAAGACCCTTGAGCAGCAGCTTGAGGAGCTCCAGTTGAAGGCAGACAACTCTACGGCACTCCTTGAAGCTCAACATGCGGAGTACGCTGCTACGCTTGCCGCTGAAACCGCTGCCAAAGAAGCTGCCAAGGCTTCCCTTATCGCACGCATCAAAGGTGTACCTCTTCCCCTTCCTACCACCGCCCTTAAGCTGTTTGACACTGACTTCAAGAAGAAGTCTCAGACGGAGAAGGCCGCCATCCTCACAAAGTGTCTCTTCGCCGTTCAGAAGTGCCTTCACCCTCTCTTCACCCACAAGCTGCGCAACACCGTTCGCTGGTCGCTCACTGACAACCTCAACACTTTTGGATGTCGGTTCAATTGGGTCTGTTCTCATTTTGAGACAGAGGGTCTTTTGTGGTTGCACAATGCGCTCAACGACGTCAAGCTTGTCTGCGAGCTGATTGGGAAGATCTCCTTCAAGGAGCTTAGAAGGAACCTTTCTAAGGTTACTAAGGAAGTTGGGGACTTGCACAAGGGCAATCACTTGGCTTGGGTAGACAAGTATTTGTAGTTGTGTCACAAATTTTATCTTTGTTCCTGGAATATTTTTCAGTGAAGCATCACAACTGTGGCAACATCTCAAGAGGAGACATTTGCAGAGACTCAGGTCTCTTCAGGCGAAGAGTCAGACGACTCATACAATTGTTCAAACCACTACCATCTATACGACTATGAGGAGGTTTGCGACACTCATTATAGAGACGACAATCAAACCTGGTGGAACTGTGACAACACTCATTGTCCAAACTGTTACCACACACCATCTGGTGATTTTCCTTGAGGCTTTAAAGCTGGTATCACTGTCGAAGCTTGGCAAGACAATTTTCTATTTGCCAATGAATTTTTGGATTCACCTGCAAAACCTGAACATCTAATCTTGCTCCCTGAGTCGAGATCTCAAACACCTGAACCGGAGGAATTACCCTTCGAGTTATTTACACCAGAACCTCCTTCTTCACCTGACACACAAGGCAAATTTATCCTCTTATCCGCTGCCATGGGTGACGTCAAGCCAGACAATATCCCTAAGTTCTCTTCAGTGTCCCAATACGCTGACTGGTCTGCCGCTATGCGCGGTTATTTAATATTCATAGAGGCCTGGCCCACTGTTGTTGCAACAGTAACTACTGACACAGAGTACAAGAAACAGAATGCCCGTGCTCAGGGTGTTCTATTTATGCGGACTGATCACTCAATGCATCATTTGCTCGAGGGATCTAGTGGTGAACTCAAGACCGCTAAGGAAATGTGGGCGGCCCTTAAATCAGCATTTGGTACACCCGACACGGCATTCGTCTGGAGTCTCTTCCAGTCGGTGATCAAGTCTCCGGAGATGTCTGATTCCAAACCTCTGCAGGACTTGCTGGGGAGAGGGCCATAGCTGGCAGTACGATCCCTTTGGTAGGATACATGTCAAATTATGAACAACTTCATGCTGCCCACATCAGAAGTCATGCTTGGTAAGACTGCTAGTATATTGTCTATGCATAGAGTACTGACATATCTTCCACATTTTGCACTTCAGAGTAGCCTGCTAATTTATTAGGTTGTTGTAATATGAGGATCATAGCTTGCAATCATGAGGAACAGACATTATGGATCTGTTTCTTACTTGGTAAATTGCCAAGTTGCTTATCAATATGATCTGAATACTAATGCGCAGTGTTACTGGTTTGTATTGATAGTAACATAGAGCAAATAGCTTGGGAATGTTGCAAAGAAGTAAGGAGAGCCTCTAGATCAACTAGAACTCAAGGAAGGGCAGTCTGGGGGGTTGACTACAGTAACCACTACTCAGTTGGGACTTGCTGTCAGTGCTGTTGTACAAGTATTAGCCCTTGATCAGAGAAATTCTGATACCAAAGGATGTCTTTCAGTAGACTGTTAACAGTACTTCCCCAAGTCCAACCAATTAACAGTGGAGGATGGAACCAATATACAGAGGAGAAGTATACCAGTAAGGAATTCTGAAAAAGGCCTGTCAAGAATTGATGTGTTATACAAGGAATACAACCAAAGAATGTGCAGTTTGCTCTCACCATAAGTGAACAGTTACCAGACACTGACCAGTAGTACAAAGCCATACTAAGGTATGTTACTGGATTGGAGCTCAGCTCCTGAGTCAATAGTAATGGGCTCATGTAGTACAATGTGAAGCAATGTATCACCATAGTAAGTGACATCAAGACTGATAGAGTCATGGGCAGGATTGATCACTGATGAATTGAAGGTACACTGGCATAAGAGTACAGAAGCAAGTGGTAGATGAGATAAATGTTTGGACTTGCTCATAGGGATGCTCCTTTTGTGCATTTATGCACAGCCTTTTAGCTACATAAAATACTTCATAGAATCCTACAAAATAGTAGAAGACTCAGTACACCACTTTCCAAGGCCATTCAAGATGCACAATAAGCTCACAGGCTCATTGTAAGGCAAGGGTAGATGAGCCAATAATTCTCACTGATCATCAAGGATGTGCTCTGTGATTCATGACACACCACTTGCATGTTGTCCTGAAACACTAGCACAGCCTTATGAACACTAGTCACTCATAGATTGCCTGCCAGCTGGGATAATATATCAATAGATAACATAGTCTGAGCTAATAGAACCCCAGTAATATCTTTCAAAGCATCTGGTCACAAGGGGTCTAAGGAGAGCACTAGAAACTTAGTAATAGTCCAGTCAGAACATACACCAATAGGTGCCACAAATAATAACAATGTGGGAACAAAAGATCACTGAAATCTGGTCAGAAAGCATTGTGAACCCCAAATGAAGTCCATTAAAAGGATCTACAATAAAGATAACAAAGCCCAGGAGTGATAACAATTCCTGCTGCCTACCCTATTCAAAGACCATATCTATGGAATTTCTTGTAGAAAAAGGGTTTTCAATGCCTTGTCCCTAACAACAGACTGCATACTAAGACTTGCACATGGGCCTTTCCTGGGTATTCTAGTAATGCCTACTATCAATGGTCATGCTCTCTGATCATAAGTCCAAGGATTCTATATCTTCAGACATACTCCCAAGATAATCACCAGTGTCATTTTCTGGCTGACTGTTCATTATTTTGTGTGCACATACAATGTATGGTACTATATTTGGATTACGCACTATATTTCTCATGTTGACATTCCTTGGGCATGGCAGATACCACCCAGGATCAACTGCCAAATGGTGTACTGGTAGGCACAGTGCCACAAATTTCCAATGCTGTTCAAATATCACACATGTTCACACCTGGGTCTAAAGTGTTATATTTCCACTTTCCATATAACATGAAAGGACCCAACATGAGTAGCTGATATTTTATCATCACATGTAAAAGGAAACAGCTGCAGCAAATGTGAGCACTCCCAAAGTCATATTATTGACTAGAGATCCATAAAAGGACAGCCATATATTGGCTCAGAAGTCCATTGTAATATGGCCTCTTCACTGTTGCTTAGTAAGCAATGCAAGTCTGCATTATTTCCATGGCAACCATGACTTCTTCTGAGCCCAATCAGGAAGAAATCACGGCATACACTGCAATATGAGTGATAGTAGACATTGCACAAACAGACACCACTGTCAATACATTTTTGCCCATATGAACAAGCCAAGAGCTGCCTATTCTATCTTCACATACCAAGGGCCATTGCATGAGAATAGGATGATGGTAGTGCATACAGACATTAGATATGCCCCAGGCAAAAATTATATGAGCAATTAACAACCAAGCATAGCACCATCATACTGTATAATTGGCACTGCTTCATATTGATACAATCAGTCAAAGACATGCTTATACTGGACTGGGACAATAGAGCGGCAGACATCAGGCTGTGAACTCTGCATTAGCACATCTGAGATGTACTGTCATGCATTGGCCTACAACATTCAGCACAATATAATGTCATGGGATCATCTGATTTTATCTCATTTCCTACCATTTATCTAGCATTGCAGAGACCATCAAAGCATTTGATCACCTATGTGTGGTGTCCCTACTTTATGACATTGCTAGCCTATAGACTTTCTAGCAACAGTAGTAGATGCACAACACAACTTGTACAATGTCTTTCTATCACTTTCTAGGATCAGTACAGTGTCATAAAGCTCTGTGAACCCATAATATTGATAGCTATGCCATTCACATGTGAGACAGAGCCAATATTATGAACATACTCAGCATTAACTGTGGCCTTTGTGCCACAGGTGTTCTTCATTTTCTGCATATGCCATTGCCTGCCAAAGGGTTTAGACATGAGCCAATCAATACTTATAGCAAGCAGTACAAGGTGAGTGGAATCATACAGAATATTCCCTTGTTTTATCCGCATTTTCTGAGCCCAGACACAGCAGATAACTCGGACTTTCCATTTTGAGAAGGTCAGGTACCACATATGGCAGGTTTCATTCAGGTCTCATATAGCCACACAATCCATAGGCAGTTGGCAAGCATCACAGGAAACACAAAGTGAAAGAACCAGTGTGTACAGAGGAATATGTATTTTATTTTGCTTTGTGAATGGTGGGTGCCATGTTTATATGAGTCCATGGGAAGGCATACTATGTACAGCCTCTCTGACATCATATACATGACTGGGAATATTCCCAATTGTTTTTGATTTTTTGGGAGACCATAGCACAGCAAATACATTGTCACTAATGAGCTTGTGGCTTGCATTCAAACTCAGCCCAATAGCCTGCCTTTGCAGGGCCTATTGAAGAGTTGAACTGAACAGAATAGCCTAGGATCCTGTCTGGAGCTGCCAGTCCCTGAGAATTCCAGGTGATAATGGTGCTTACAAGATGGACCAAGACTCATTGAAAGAGTGGCTTGTATCAGGCTATGCATGGGAAACTCTGCATTATTATGTTTTCTGCCATATGGCCTCAACAGTCAACCCAATACAAATCCATAGTACTATCTAATTTTTCTCTTATTTTCCTGCTATTTATCCAGTCCTGCAGAGGCCATGCATGGCCAACTTCCCAAATGGGCAGGGGACTAACCATATATGGCAGTTTTGTATGTTTGATATCCTCCACCTCACATAGCCCATACATGTGGAACTGTCTTGTACAAGCATCATACACACACCAACATTTGCTTATATCCCCAGTATCACTTGCCAAGGTCAGTACTCTGTGAAAAACAACAAGAACACCTAATCTGGGCACCCTTGTCAGTACTCAAGGGGCATTCCATGGAGAAGCAATATTTTGGGATTTTTCTGCATTTAATGGGGTTTTAGTAAGAGCTCAGTTAGTGTGGCTTGAAGCCATCAAAAAACTCGGCATGAAGAGCTGAGACTGAAAGATTACTTTAAAAGGGAACATTTGTCACCATTTCAGCCAATGGGAGTGCTCCAAAATCCCCTTTGAGTGACCGGAGTCGTCAACAGGCCGGAATTCCGGCCTGTCGACGACTCCGCTTCGGCAATGGGCGCTTAATCGAGCGCTTAGTAAGCGATGTAAGTGCACACTGTTACTGCAGCACAATTCACTTGTTTTGGGGTCAAGAAAATGCAGATTAATCAGATAATATTCCAGGATATATGTGGAGCATACCTGAGCATATTTACAAGTGGAGAAGATTCCCTATATAGTCATTCCAGTGCTGAGACATCAAAACATGCATGTTATTACCATTTTTCCCCACCAATAGCTGTGCTGTGCAACTTCCAGACACATCCATGCATTGTAAACTATGCACATATCTATACAGGTCATAGGCAATGTGTTTCAGAGACAACAAGCCATTCATATCTGCACAGTCACTTGTGATTCTCTAAATGTTGTCCTTTGTTCTTCATTCCTCCAATGTATGATTAACCCTTGAAATGATGGGCTATCAAATGAGTTTATCATCTCTATAACCTCTATAAGAGTTGATTAGATTTCAGTCAGTGTATCCCAGTCAAATGCCACACAGTCATGCATGTGTTTCTCTGTTTCCTGAATTTCAACCAACTGGGCAAGTCATACTAGTGATATATTGTGGGGGCCTCCATACAAGATGAATTGCCTTCATATACAAGGCAATACAGATGAGTCTGATTACACATAATATTCCCTGATTTTATCTGCATTTTGTGAGCCCAGACTGAGCAGGTTAAGCAAAATTACCATTTTTGGAAGGTCAGCTACCCTATTTAGCAGGTTTGAGATGTCAGAGAATCTGTGGGCAGCATATAGGCTTCAAAAGAGAGACTATTGAGGTGAAAAGGGATGCACTCATGTGCACAGAGGCATTTGCATGTTTTTTTGTTTTGTGAATTGTGCCATGACCAGTGAAGGTAATGGGCAAGTCACAGCAGCTATAGACTCTATGACATCATACCTATCACAGAGATTATTTTGGGAATTTTCCGCATTTTAGTGGGGCCACAGTACAGCAGGTACAGTGCCACTAAGGAGCCTGTGGCTGAGATTCAAACTCAGCTCAAAACCTCGCCAGCCTGCCTGATTAGGGCAGAAAAGGGCTTGTTGCACCAATCAGAGCAGCTCGACATCCCTCTCGTGCCGTTCGGAGGTGCAACCGTGCCAAATTTCCGCACGGATGCACCTCCGAACGGCATCTGGGCGCTTGATGGGCGCTTAGTAAGCGATGTAAGTGCCGACTGTTACTGTGCTTAAGAGAGCTTGTTTAGACTCAGAAAAAAGCGGAAAATTGAGACAATATTCAAAATGATCCAGGCAATGTGAATGAAGCTGTATATGGCATGGGTTTACGTCAGATAAGATAGCATTCTCAATAACCTGGTAAGATGGTTGCTGTGGCCCCAGTGAGCTTATAAAAGCCTGCTACTTCACTTTTGGAACTGCTCATGTACTGGACAACCCTATAAGATGGTAGTGTAAGTACACATTCAGGTATGTATCCCTAGATTGTGTCTGTGAGCAAGACAAAGCCAGTAGTGGATGCATAATTACCATATGGAGTATGTCACATTCCCAAAGAGGAATCATACACAAACAGGGGCATGTAGGGCTCAGAGAAATGCAGAAAATCTATGAAATATACAGACACATCAAAGACAAGTATATGATTGCCTTGAGCTGCAATGGTTACCATTACATTGTATGCAAGGGCCATAATATGGCAAAAGATGCTCAGATTACCCATTAAAGTCCTTGTTACCTGTATTATTGAAGCTACTGAGTAGTCCACAGTGTCTGAACTAGACATATACATTGCAGTGTACATATAGACCATATTTGAGTCATGAACAGGCAGATTGAATCTGCAGAGGCACATGTGCATTTTTTTGCTTTGCATTTCCTGGGTTAGCCAGCCACTGTATACACTCAATAGAATTTCTGTATACTCTCTGAATGAAGGGCTATCAGATGAGCATACTATGTATACTATGATTTGTTACTGGCTGAGGCTATATAGGCCCTACAGTGTGTGAGCGCTTGGAGCAATGGCCCACCAAACTGCCAGTCACATGATATGTTTACCAGTTTACTTATTGGGGGAACTGCTAAGGCATTTCCAGATCCTTTGCGCGCTACTCCGCTGAAGTGTTTGCGCAAACACGACAACAACAACAGTGGCCTGCAATCTATGCAGCATGAACAGATTCCGGCACAGGCAGGTGGCACAGCAGCACCTGCATCCGAGTCGGACAGGGTTCCCACGGATGAGGCGAGGGACATCCCAGATCCGGTTGCAGAGGGTGTCTCTGTACCGGGACAGCTCTCGAAGGAGGAGATGGCCGGGAACTCTGTGGATGTAGAACCAGAGGTATGTCACTGGTTGTATATGTTTTGAACATACTAACTCGTGTATCATTTCTAGGACACTTCTGTTGTGCCAAACGCAGATCAGCGCGCGGACCCGCAGTCAGCAGAGGAGCCCCCCGAAGGTGGTCCGCCGGTGCAGGCGGCAGCCAATGGCGGTCCAAGTGGTCAGGCAGGCGAACCTGGCCAAGACCAGCCTGTACACCAGCCACCTGTAGGGGACGCCATGCCGTCATCATACATACCAGCAGTTGACACAGCCCTCAAATTCATCCATAAACTCTGGTTGAATCCTTGTCTCGCAGACGAGAGGCTTGACGCAGACAACATCTCACAGTTGCAAAATCCCATAACCGAGAGTCCTGACCTCAGTCCCGACAAACAACTGTCCATCAAGCTATATCTTGCAGACACCGATGGATCCGAGAAGATCTACGATGGCATACACGACGTGATCCTCGAGCGCTTCGCCGAGTGCGACGTCCTCTCTCACCACCTTGTCAAGAAGAAGGTCGCTGAGCTCTCGGGGGTTGTTGTGATCCTCGAGGACATGTGCATCAACAGTTGTCTTGCATACACTGAGACGTGCCCTTACTGCAGCGAGCCCTGCTACGATCCCGCACTTCTCGCTTCAACTGGCAAGAAGAAGGCGCGACAGCAGTTCAGTACGTTTCCTATCGGCCCTCAAATTCAGGTGCACTTTCGATCCCCTGAGGGTGCAGAGAACATGGCATATCACAGGAATGTCATGGACAACATCTTTGTGGAGCTGCGCTAGATGGGCAAATTGGACATCATTGAGGATATACCTTACGGGTCGGACTTCTGGGATGCCTACCAGTGTGGCGATATCAAACCGGATGATGTGTGCCTCATCTTCTCTATGGATGGGGCCCAGCTCTACGAGCACAAGGCATCAAATTGTTGGATCTATATATGGATCCTGGTTGATGTCTTCCCTGACCTACGCTTCAAAAAGAAGCAGCTCTTCCAAGGCGCAATCGTGCCTGGCCCGCTGAAGCCCAAAAACTCCGACTTGTATCTCTATACTGGTCTCCATCATGCTGCTGCCTTGCAGAATGAAGGGCTGGTCATCTGGGATGCAGCACGGCGTGTCACATTTTGATTGCGTCCCCGTATCATCCTCGCTGAAGCGGATGCAGTTGGGGCACCTGAACTGACAGGCTATGTAGGACACCATGGAAAGAGAGGATGTCGCCTGTGATGTGATTGTACTGGATGCAGGAAACCTGGTGGATCACACTACTACTCTGTCTGCGCGAAGCCCGACAATTATGATGAGTCTGGATGTGATCATCCTGACTACGATCCCTCAGACGTACTCGAAGCATCGCCCATTGATTATGAACACAATGTCCTTTGCGTACAGGCATCTTTCTCAGCTACCGACTACCGGGTGCAGCGACTTGATACAGGGATCTCAAAGCCAAGTATCTTCTCTGGCCTGGTGCGTGGTTGCACACTCCCTATCCTGTGTCTTTTCCCAGGTGATATCATGCATCTAACTGGGCTGAATATCACCGGCCTCATGCAAAAACTACTCCGGGGCACGATCAACTGCGACGCGGGTAACAGCGATAACAAGGTGTCATGGGGCTGGGTATGTCTCATTGGAGATGTGTGGCAGCACCATGAAAAGCAGGTTGCAGTGGTGAGGGTATATCTTCCAGGGTCCTTCGACCGCCCGCCACGCAATCCAGCCGAGAAGATCTCGAGTGGTTACAAGTGCTGGGAGTTCCTGCATTGGATGTACGGACTCGGTCCAGCACTTCTGCATGGGATAATGCCGACAGAATACTGGGAGAACTTCTGCAAACTTGTCGCTGGTGTTCGGATTATACTTCAGTAGTGCATTGCATGGGTATGGATAACCCATGTGGGTCATGGGTATGGATATGCATGGGTATGGGTATGGGTAGCCAAAATCTGACCCATGAACCCATGTGACCCATGGACTACTGCAGTGCTAATCCTGCAGTAGATGTTGGCTGCAGTGCGCCTCAGAGCAATTCCAAAGGCCTAAGTCGAGCTCTGTAAAGTCTTAGGGACTTAGAGCTCGACAAGGCGGACTGTCTACGGTGTGCGTTACGTAAGGTGA
This sequence comes from Fomitopsis serialis, assembly GCF_022376445.1. Classification (NCBI taxonomy): domain Eukaryota; kingdom Fungi; phylum Basidiomycota; class Agaricomycetes; order Polyporales; family Fomitopsidaceae; genus Fomitopsis; species Fomitopsis serialis. The sequence goes on from NW_025955045.1 coordinate 24,045, forward strand.
CCATAACTGTACAGTAGAAACAGCCACAAAGTCGAAATCAACGAAGCAGTGAAAAAACCGGATGAGTGCAAGGGTTCAAATCCCTGAAGATGCAAACATTATGGAAAATGGTAGACTGAAGGGAATGACGTCGGAAAATGTACAGTATGCACGGTATAGTGATGGTGTCCATGTAGAATAAAGGAGAACACACCAGGACACATTCCACGACTTGGACAGGGCAATGGAGCTCAGAATAATTCGCAGAAATGCGGAATAAATTCCGAGCTCAACAGTAGAATATGGTAACTGCTAGTCAGATAGTCTGTGCTGTGTATACATAGACTGCTGAAGTTGTCAAAATGATGACAACAAGTGCATTACAGTGTGGGTGCCATCATGCTGACCTCATCTTTCTAACTCACAATGATAGCTACTCCAGTGCCATGTATTCATGAGCTGAAATACAAAATATGACCAGACTGAATCTTACCATGTAATTGTCCATGTTGGACAGCCAGTGATATTGTTTACTTTAATCTTTTGCTAGGCATCTGTGACATGGCCACTCCTGATAGCATAAGAAGGATCAGTATGGATACTGTGACAAGGCCCTTTTGAGATGAACACTAGACCTGCAGTTCCAGTTTTACATTTAGCATAGATGCATTGTTAGTTGATTCACTAAATCCAGGATTTCAGCGATGTACTATATCGGGTCAGGATCTCGGCCACCCTAGGTAGTCGGTCACTCGAGTCTCATCCAATTACCACCTACTCTACAGCCATGAAATAAATTGTATCATGATTCTATACATTCCTTTACTGCCTGTACAAACTTTCAAGCCAATACACCAAGATCCGGGTGCAGGAAAAATCATCTTGTCCGATGATACCCATTTTTGGTAAGCAGTGGCTTGGGATCCCGAACCCCTCGCCCATGACTGGGTACCTCACTCGGATTCTGGCGCATTGCGGCCTAGAAATAATCAGAATCATATACTTGAATATATCTTCAAGGATTACAGTCCATGCAGATGGGCCTCTTCAATGTAGTGAGCTATTTCCAAGGGTGTGGCCGACTTCCTAGTCTGTGTGGCTCACCCTACTCTCAACGAGAAATCTGTGTACTGAGCTCCACTCAATGATGCTGAATTTTTTCTATTATTTTTCTTGTATTCCTGAGGTGTTCTAGCATACCTCTGAACAAGGATCTAGGGCATTACGGCCCATACACAGTAAGGAGGGCTTGTCGAGTGCTAAGGTGGCCGAGATCCCGGCCCGATATAGTAGTAGGGCTATGATCATGCTCTTTATAAGAAATCATGGTCCCAGTTGTGTCACTTACTAAGTAGCAATGCATTAAGTTCTCAATGAAAATGTCCACATCATGGGCTGGTCATGTTCATCCCCCAGCCCTATTTATCATATGTTGGTGAAAAACCTGTGACATAAGGCAGTATTCAGTGATAAGATTAGTAAATCAACCTAATATGTTCCTCTTCTCTGAGGCTAGTCTATGTGGCAGACTATTCATATTCATTGCACAATGCCACATCTTGCCTGTGTTTCAGTTAAATTGTTGTCTACCCTGAGTTTCTGCTCAATGTTGACCCACAGTAACATTGGGGTGACCCATTGGGATATGGTGAATTTCAAAAGGCTCTGCCCATGGCATCACTATCCCCTCTGTGTTGTGATGTGCATTTGTATATGCAGACTTGCTATCCCCCAAATCTTGTGGTCTCCCCACCTAAGTAGTGATATGTACTGGAAATAAAGGTACAGTCACTGTTTATCAGGTTCTTTAATCCTTTGTCACATCTTGGATGGATTTGTCCTATGTTACCTTGCTTTGACCATTCAATTGACCTCTCTGCTCCATTGTTCTTGCATGTATATAAATTGCTTGCATAACAGCCTACTGCCCTCATGTAGATGCCTCCCATCTAATTGATGTATGTCCTGGCTTGCGTTGTGATTGACCATGCAGTCAGTGGGGTTGTTCTCAAAGTGGTAGCAGTAGATATGCACCATAAAACTGTCCTGCTTTGCTGCCCCATCATTGGACTGCAGGCTGTCCAGGACACACTGCATCTGAGGTTTTCCGTACCCGCTACCAGAGCATTATTGGCAGCATCATGTATGCTATGCTCAGTACTCGTCCAGACATTTCTTTCGCGGTCAAGTGCTTTGAAGCCATCAAAGCACTCGCCAGTCGCGCACCCATACTCAAGCCCATCGACCCGAAGGTCGATGAGCCCATCTGGGTCATCACAGACGCCTCCGTCTTCGGAGTCGGAGCCGTCTATGGTCAAGGACCCGAGTGGCAGACGTGTCGACCTGCAGGGTTCCTATCCAAGAAGTTCTCGAGTGCGCAACGCGCGTACCATACGTACGAGCAGGAGGCACTCGGAATTATGGAAGCCCTCCTCAAATGGGAGGACAAGCTGCTTGGCCGAAAGGTCAATATTGTCACGGACCATAAGGCCCTGACGTTCTTCAACGGCGTCGCCAATCCATCGAACCGGCAGGTTCGATGGTATGAGTACATCTCCCGCTTTGACTGTACGATATCATACATCAAAGGCAGTGACAACAAGGTCGCCGACTGTTTGTCAAGGTACTACGAGAACAACACGCCGGACGACGTGATCCCCATTCACCACATGGTGAATGCGGACGAACGGCTCGACCCCATGCGAGACGATCTGCCTTCCAATCGCATTCTCGAACTGAGAATGGGACAGATGGCGGCTCAAGGGTTGGACGAGAAGTGTCACGAACGTGAAGCTGAGGCAGCAGCAATGGCTGCGGCGCAGAACAAGGACATTAGCAATGAAGCTATCGACCTCAGCGACCCGACGGTGGCTGAGGCATTGACGTCGGGACCACCCTTGCGGACGAAGGTGGAACGAGACGTCGACTTCATCAAGACAGTGAAGTCGGGGTACCGAAATGACCATACGTTTCGTAAAGTGCTGGAGACTCCCCAGCACTTCAAGACATTCGCAGTGCGCGACGGTCTGATCTACACAAAGAACCGCCAAGGAGTGGAGGTTCTATGTGTACCGAGGGTGCCGTTGAAACGACGGTCGCTCACTGAGGTAGTGATCGACCACGCACACACCACACTGGGGCACTTCGGGCCGCAGAAAACATCAGAATACATCAGACGTTGGTACTGGTGGCCGAGAATAGGTAAGGATGTCGACATGTTCTGCGTAACGTGCGGAACATGTCAGATGGCGAAACCGCGCAACCACCTACAAGCAGGGTGGTTGCACTCGCTACCAATTCCTACGAGGCCATGGATTTCCATGTCCATGGATTTCGTAGGACCGTTCCCGCAAGTCAATGGGTACGACTACCTGTGGGTAGTCGTATGCCGCCTCACGTCCATGGTACACCTCATACCTATCAAAACGACGACTACGGCCGCCGAACTCGCTGAACTATACGTTCGCGAGATAGTACGACTACATGGACTCCCTGAGTCCATAGTCTCCGACCGAGACACGAAATTCACGTCAAAATTCTGGCGTGAAGTTCATAGGCTCCTAGGAGTGAAGTTACTCATGTCGACGTCTTTCCATCCTCAGACGGATGGCATGACTGAGCGTGCGATACGTTCGGTATCCCAGATAATGCGGTCAATGGTCTCACCGGACCAACTCGACTGGGTAGATAGCTTACCCCTCACGGAGTTCGCTATCAACTCAGCATCCAGTGCATCCACTGGATTCGCGCCGTTCAAGTTGAACTACGGGTACATGCCCCGCATGATGGCCAGATTCTCCACGGACTCCAAGTACTCAGGAGTCCGTGAATTTGCCCAGCGAGCACGGCACTATCTGGAAATGGCACACGACACTCTAATTGAGAGTTGTGTACACCAAACGTTCCACGCGAACAAACATCGACAAGAGGAACCAGAGTTCCACACAGGATCTCAAGTGTACCTGAGCACGCAGAACCTAGCACTACCCAAGGGTCGTGCTCGGAAACTGATGCCCAAATTCATTGGGCCGTATACAGTGACGGCGTGCAATCCAAGCACCTCCAACTATACGTTGGAGTTGCCGCAGGAATTGAAGGACCGGCGCATACACCCGATGTTCCATGTCTCCTTGCTTAGGAGACATGAACCCAACGATGACGGTCTGTTCCCTAACCGGGAAGCCAAGTCGTTCTACGACTTCGGCAACGACGACCAGCAGGAATGGCTGGTCGACGATATACTGGGTCATCGATGGGACGGCAACCGTGTCGAATTCCACGTCCGATGGACGCTCGGCGACACATCCTGGGAGCCGTACGCCCACTGCAAGGACTTAGCGGCACTCGACGAGTACCTCACCTTACATGGCGCCAAATCATGGCGAACTCTCCCAAAGAAGAGTCCCAAGTAGACGTACCACCACTGCAAAGTGGTGGTGCGCGATGGCCAGGCAGGGCGGCACGACCACCGAGGTGGTGGTCGTGGCTGCGGCAGCTGGTGGCTGGAGACGCTCGAGGGCGGGACTTCTTACCGGATTGGGCACGGACGCGCTGCTCGGAGTCAGGTGACCGCGGCAGGCGCCAACAAAGCCACAACTCTTGCTGCCGCCACTCCCCAACTCAAACTACCACCCACCTCACCGCTCACCGCACCTCGCCTCATCATGAGCACCAACAACTTCACCGCGCCTCACAACACCACGGACGCACCACCTGACGGTGGTGCGCCCGCACAGACGTCGCCGCCGTCGTCGGCTTTGCCGCTAACGTCGCTGACGCTGTCCAAGCTGCACGTTCCCCCGCACCTCGACGAGCCGGTCGTCCTCAGCAATGAGGCGGCTACAATGATGCAGGTCGACCGTAACCGGCCGACCGCATCGTCACAGTACCAGTTTGGTACTGCGACCACGAGCAGCCTGCTGCTCGCACCCTCTGGCACCAACTGGGTGCCGTACTTCCCCGTGACGCCGCTGGCAACACACCCCACCAGCCTCTGCAGCGTCTGCGAGGCCTTCGTCCACCACCTGCCCCGAGGTGGTGGCGACGCTGAGTACCAGCGCATCACGGAGAGTCTGGCCGTCCACATGCGGGCGGACGTGGCACACTCTCTGACACAGGAGGGTTGGTTGCAGGGGGGGAGGGACCTGGTCGACGCACTGCGTAACCAGGCGGTCGTCAACGACCAAATCATCGCGAGACTGCGCGAACAGGTGGAGTACGCCGTGCAGTCCGAGCAGGAGATGCGGCGGCGGCTCGCCGATGAAGAAGCCCGGGTGCGATGAAGGGACGAGCACACCCGCCGTCTCGTGGACGACATCGAGGACCTCCACGACGACATCGCGTACTACCGCCGACGACTGGACGACCGCCAGCAGTCGCCAAGCCCCCCTCCGCCGTCGCCAAAGCCCGCAGCGACGAACGAGCCCGCCAAGGAGGCTCGACAGGACAACCAGGCTGCGTCTTCGCAGACGCAGCCCACCCCAGCCTTGCCCCCGCAGCCATCGAGGTGGCCAACACCGGAGGCATCTTCGCAGATGCCACCGGCCCAGCCGCACGATCCAATGACCGCGGATTGGGACGACTTTCACCCGAGCGACGATGACGACGACGACGACGACGCCGACCGACGCCGACGCCGACGAAGAAAGTCGCCGTCTCAAGAAAGCCGTCGTCAGCCATCGCCTGAAGGGCAAGGGCAAGGCGCGGGCGACTAACACCAGTACTCTGGCGAGTACTGGTGCACCACCGGAGGCACCCCCAAACTGGCCGCCTTCCGCTCCACTCCCCGACAACTCGACCGTCTTGCAGGCGGGCGAGTGGCACAACTACATCCCTCGTAGTTGTGCCGAGGCGGAGATCATCCATCGACGGGCCCTGGTAGACGAGCAGGCGAGGTTCCGGGTGCAGGACCTCATCCACCAGGCCCAGGTGGACCAGAGGATAGGAGCGGTTGAGGGGCCGCGTTGGCTGATGCAGCAATGGCAACCCCCCCGTCGGACGCAGGACCAGGAGGTCGGCGACATGGCCCGGGCCATGCAGGAGAGCCGCGAGGAGCATCAACGACGGGCGAACGCACCGCCAGCCGGAACGGCGGGCGCAGGGCCGTTGGGGAGTCGTACCGCGGCCTCAACGGCAGGACCCTCAGCGGGAATGGCCCCTGCTGCCTCGTCGACGACCACGGCGACGTGGTCGAATACGGGAGCGACGTCGAGCAAGCGGCGGGCCAGGTCGCCGGCGGGACGAACGGCCACTGCTCCGCCCAAGAAGAAGTCGAGGGGCGGGTTGGCCCAGCCGACGAACCAGTCGACGGCACTCGAATGGCGCGAGTGGTACTGCGTCAATCGCGACCGCATACCGCTGGGTATGCGAGTCGACCGTGGAGGACGGCCGAACATCGACGACGTTGAGGCCCTGCACCTCACGCGCCGATTGGCCCCAACGACAACGCAGTCGTGTCGTCCTTGGGAAGTCGCTACGGGACGGCTGTTCTCCATCCCGGGCCTGTACCGACGACTGGTACAGGAAGGAGCTTACCCGCTGGGAGCTGGATGGGCTACCGTCGCATTCCCCGCGAGCCTGGCCGACATCACTATATTTGATGTCGCCCGTTGGTTCTCGCGGATGGGGTACCATCCGGACGAGGTAGGATTCCTCGAGGACTTCTATCGGCGTCGGAGGAACGAGCACGAGGGCCGGGCAATTGATACTGCGGCGCCGTATGCTACGTACCCGTCCGTAGGGAGCGACGTGGTCCATGAGCATGTCGTCCACATCAACGACATGCCCCCCATCCCTGCGAACGTCTACATCCCCACGGATGTAGTCAATGACGTCGAGATGGACGACGACACTCAGGCAAACGACCCGGGTGCGGAGCGTGACATGTAGCGGCCACTGGCCCGCTACGTATCCAAGGTCGCATAACTCCCTCGAGTTATGCGTGACGACGATGGCGGATGTGCTGCTCACTGACGCGACTCGCGAGTCGTTGTCTACAGTACAGTGTTGTCCTCATCGTACCATTTGCTACCACCGTCGGGTCGTCGCATCTCCAATTGTATTTCTATTTTCTATTCTACTGTACATTGCTGTGGACCGTGGACGGGTCCAAGGGGGGAGAGTGTAACGTGGCTACGTTACATTCACGTAGTTACTAAATTAGGACATATAATGTATCTACGATTGCGTGCGTAGGCGCCGTCCCTTAAGGACGGCGCCAGCGAGTGTGGGAGTTCGAGCTCCTTTACACTCGTCACCGATACCGCACCACTCTGGAATAGAGACTGGGTGCAGCGTATCACGGCGTGAGTAAGGGGGCGTTACACGCCCGGAGCGAGAGAACAAGACGGTGTGCGAACAGACAAGTAGTTCGCAGTGACTAGAAACTCATCCCAGCGATTTGGCGGGGCATTCGCCGCAAGACGCATGGCGCGCGCGCGATCCATCAGTGTGCGGTGAAACCACTCAATGCGCCCGTTCTGCGCGGACGTATGCGGCGCCGTCGTGCGCCATTGTGAGCCACGACCTTCGATCCAAGTTTTGAAGTCGTTGGACAGGAGCTCGCCATTGTCCACTTGCACTATGCCGAGATGCTTGCCTGTCTCCACTTCCCGAGCGAGAACCCAAGCCTTGAAACGTTCAAGAATGACTTTCGAGGGCACGGGAATGGCCCAAGTATGTGACGTGAAATCATCGAGGATGTTCATAGAATACAGGTTGCCTAACACTGAACGCACATCCTGCTGCCCCTGCACGTCCACAAAAACCGTACCAAGAATCCGCTTCGCCTTATCTCCCACCCGCACCTTAGGAACTGCACTTCTCGTCTGCTTGCCGAGAATGCAATGTTCACATTTGGCAGGTGGGGAGAGAATGATGGGCATACCTGAAACGGATCTGAGGCGGGCCATGTTGTGGATCGTACGATGGTTGACGTGACCGAGACGACGATGCCAGACGTCGAGTGTTGGCACACGACCCGAATAGAGGGCGTGCTCGGTGGAAGGAGGGGCGCCATCGAGAGAGTAGAGGCGCTTGGAGGTCAGCGTGCCGCTACATCAGCAAACTGGGCAAGTCCTGACGGTCTGGCCATCTGAGATGCACTGCTCAGAGCACCAGAGCACCTCAGATCTCACACATTATCAGACAAGTTCAGACGAGCTCAGACGAGTTCAGACAGCTCAGGTTCAGACAGCTCGGGTTCAGACAGCTCGGGTTCAGACAGTTCGATACGAGGCAATGTGAATAATACTTTATACTAGAATATAGATTCATGTGAATGATAGTCGCTGTAATTATTGACATAGAATGATTCAAAAGCATCAAGGGTATACGAAAAATGGAAGTCAATTGGCATAGAAACATCCCCATATACTGGCATAAGATGGACAGCACGAAACACACTGTCTAGATGTACAATAGATGATACCTGCTGTCCATTGTCTAGCTCGGGCTGAACAACGTACATACCCGTCACGTCGTCCGGATCGTCCGAGACCTCGAACCAATCGATCAGTGCGCACGGGTAGCGTTCACCACTGTATGGGATTGTCATCAGCCCCATGACACGGCCGACAGCCATGCCTTTCATGCTGGGCTCGTCCGCGTCGATGCTGATGAGAACGGTGTCGTAACGAGGGTGGCCGCGCCAAGAATGATTGCATCGAATCAGCTCCCGGTGCATGCCACGATCACCGGAGAGCTCGCTCGGGGCGAAGAACATTGCATGTGCTGTCCGATACACGGCGATCTTCCCGAGGAATCTTGGACACTCCGACAGGTCCACCGTGCTCGAGTCGACTTCGTCCGTAGCATGCAGTTGATCAAATAGGAATCGGCGAACCAAAACCATAAGATCGGGTCGCTGATATTCCGCGGCGAGGTCCTCAACAGAACGCATATAGACTAGACTCGTGTTTTGAGAAAGAGCTTCTGATTGAATAATTGATACTCACCTTGTCGTGCCGGAAGCTCGACGACACCCTCCACATAGCCATTGACATCCATCACCTCATCCTCAGGCTCGTTGTCGTCCGAAAGGAACACGTCTTCCGTTACGAATGGCCCCAAGTTCATTGCATCTGCGAGGACATCACCGTCAAGCATGTGGCGGTTGGCGAAGATCGACCGTGCGGCACTGAGCTTGTCGAGCCGTTGGTTGGTGCGAAGCATCTCGGGCAACGGGTTATTCCTACTTGACCGTTGCCACGGCTGCTTGACTGCGCGGATGTGTTTGGACTCGGTGATTGACGAGCAAATGCCATTCGGAGAACCAAAGAGTCGGATGTTAGCGATGTAGTGGACGAGAGCATGCTGTCGCGGGAGTGAGAAACCCTCGGGGCGTACACCTACGGTCTCGAAGACGACGCGATGTCTGTGGAAGCGGTCTAATGCCTCTTGCATCTCCGCGAGTGAACTGTCGTCGTGAGTAGATCGTCTTGCTAAGTAACAGAAGTCGAGGTAAGCCGCAAAGCAGCGAACCATGTCGTCCGGCACGTGCCCCCGTATCGCTGGAAGGTAGACCTGCCACGACGAAACAGAGGTCAGTCTCAATCTTCAATATATTACTTTACTTACTTTCATTAGCGCCTTCGAGTCGTTCCCAGTCCACTGCTTGAAGTTCCGGCCCTCGGGAAACCGACGAAGCCCCGGAAATTGAGGCGCGGCTGCGATCCTACAGGTAAGCAAGTGGCCATCAGTGATTCGATCAATCCACACTGAGAACAGTCTCGCCTGCGATCAATGTCGTCCATTCTTCGACGAGCCTCGGCCTTGGGATGCACAAGGTACAGGTACTGCTCCACCCAGTCGACGAGGTGGTCCTTGAATGTCCCCTTGATGAGCTGATGGAGCAGATCGGGGGTAATGAGCTCATAGATGTCGGCGCGGGGGAAGTAGGTCGTGAACGGCTGCGAACGAATGCTAGCTGTTATGAAGATAGCGTAGTGTGGGTTGATTCATACTTACAATGATGTTTGCATCGACTCCCCATGCGACCCAGGCTTCGTCAGCATCGAATGTTCTGATAAGCTCCACGGTGTGCTCGAGACAGCGCGGCTCTCCTCCGGCTTTATGTAGATCTTCGGGTGGAAGGAGACATCTGCGAGGGAGTAGTGAGCAATCATACAGCACAGGTGACCGTGTACTTACTTCGGGCACCACCCTGTCACTATGCCTGCGAGGAGAACTTGCTCGGGATAGTCCGCAATAAACGGCCCGAGCTCGTATATTGTTCGCCGGAAGTGTCCGTCGGGGCAGCGTACAACGTCGTGGGTCTCCATGTAAGGTCGCAGCGGCGACATGATGTGTGCGATTGAGGCGTGGTACAATTGTTTGCGGAACGTTCGAAACTCATCAGTCTCGGCCTTGCCTCGTGCCGCTGTGGGGTCATGAATCTCATTAACAAAAGAAGCCAGCGTCGACTCGGAGGTAAACAACGTACCCTTCGGTATCGCTAGGAACGCAATCGGGATGATCGCGTCCTTGTGAGCGCGCCTGACCGCATTATGTACATTACCGATTGACATGTATAGCGGGTGGAACTCTGAGTTGCCAGTGCCGACAGATACAGTGGTCTTGTCAGCGCCGAGGATGACAGGTGTCAGCATTGACCCATGAGTTTCCGGATCCTGCGCGATCTTGGTCTGTGAACAGCATGAGTCAGAGCGAGGTTAATGCATGAGATACACGCACAGCCTGTCTATACGCCCACTGCCCTGACATCGTGTTCGAGAACGATACTTTACCGGGTGTGATGTACTCCTGATACGGAGTCGTATCGAATTGCCCAGTGAAGTCTTCGTTTCCGATCATGTTGTGAGCGACCTGTCGGGAGTTGCGACAGTGGACGACGTATTCGGTGCGCTTCCAGGACGGCGACTCCTCGTCGACAGGTCCAGAGTATTGAACAGTGAATGTCGTCCATGGCGCGTCGCCGTACGGAATGGCATCGATCGTCTCGTAGAGCTCTGCAGCATCCTCGAACGGCGGGTCGCTGCCACCTTGCGTGACATTGTATGCGGCTAGACTCCTCAGTAGGTCGTTGATGTTACCTTGCGATGCTTGTATCTTTTTGAAGATGAGTTCGGCGAACTGGAACGCCGGCCGATTCTCAAACGGCGCATATGAGTTGATAGGCTCTGGTTCCGGAGGGGGTGCACCAGGAGGAAGGAAGTGACCTTCCGAGTTGCAAGGTCGGCCTACGTGAGTGAGCTACAGCACAGCGAAAATGAGACAAAAAGACATACCGTTGATATGAGGATGATACCGGAAGGTCAACCTCGGTAGGCCAGCCTTGGGGTGCTTGTGTTGACGGGAGTTGTGTACAGCAAAGTTGCGGCGAGAAGGGAAAGATCTGGCACATATTGTGCACCAGTAGCTGTGGGGTCGAGGCATACTATGTGGATGATACAGTAGAATTGAACGTTAGGGAGTCGCATACACACTGGCAGGCGCGCGCAACAGAGACAAATATCATACAAACATTTTGTGTACGTTTTCTTTGCCAACGCATCCCTTCGTGGTACCGTGACACGTCCACCCTCCCCACTTCGGAAACTCCCACCATACATCACTTCCCATCTGTCCTCTCAGCTCGTACGTAGTCTTCTTTTCTCAGGCCGCAGCTCGCGCAGCGGGGCAATGGCAGCTTCCCGGGTGGCCAACACGCGGAACTTGAGGACAAGGACCGTGAATCTTGAGGACACCGATGACAGCGTGGCACCCGTAGCAGCTCCTGTGGCCAGTCCATCAGCAGAAGAAGCAGGGAACAATTCGACAGAGGAAACGGACGTTACCGTTGAGCCGCCACGCCGGTATGCAACTCGACGCACGAACAATCCGCATCCTGCCCTGTCGGCAGGACTCAGCAAGCGAACGGGCGCCGAGGTACGGGAGGAGGTGCAGAAGAAGAGAGATGAAAGGGAGTTGGATTTGCAGCGCAGGGAAGCTGAACTTGAGCAGCGAGAGCTCGAGGTAGAGCGGAAGTCACAATCCTTTGCCAGTGTTGAGCGAAAACTGAAGTCGCGTCGAGACGAGGACACCATGGAGCGCATCTTCGACGACGAAGATGCTGATATGGAAGATCTAGCACAAGGTGAGTGACGTATCTGCAATTCTAGATTGTAATGAACTCACTGTCTTGGTAGGCGAAGGCGCGGTGGACGCTGGCTCCAAGTCCGATGTCGAGAACGATGAAGATTACCAGCCGCAGAGTGATCCTGGCGATGCATCTGACGCATCTCGGCCTATGCAGTCGGAAGATTTGGAAGACTCTGGTGGTGACGATGAAGCTGTTGCTGGTACCAAGAGGAAGGCTGGTAAATCGACCAAGGTGAGCAGTGCTATATCACCGGGTCTTGTAGTACTGCACGCACCTGAGTATTCACAACTACCTCCCTTACCCGGCCCAGAAGCGCACTGCGAAGAAGAAGAAAACCACACAGGAGCGTAGGAAGGAGATCTTGGGCGAAGTAGAGAGAGCAAAGGCGATACAGGCAGGGGAGGACAAGGACGAGGAGGAGGAGGAGGCCGCACGGTGCGCTCGTGCTCGTGTGATAAGATCGGGAGATGATCTAACACGCGTTATCACCGCAGACCGAAGGCAAGGCCCAAATCGACGACCAACAAATCGACGACCAAGCCCTCCTCCTCATCGAAATCTGCATCCAAGCCTGTATCCAAGTCCGCGCCTAAGTCCACGACAACCACAAACCGAGCCACGACCTCCAAGAAGACCTCCGACCTTCCATCTCTATCGCTTGATCTTCCGAATACCATGGGCTTGAAGGCGGACTGGAAGAACGCTGTCGCCTCACGTCGCTCACAGACTCCCAAGTCGCAGGCCAGCTCTTCTGCGACATCGGCATCCCCTGCGACATCGTCTAGTCAGCGAGGTACACCGACCCCTAGGCTCTCCGCTGCAGCTCACCGTGCAGGCAACGCCAAACGCACCCGGTGTCAAGACTCCATCGAGCTCATCGGAGGATTCACCGACAGCGACATCACTGTCGGCATGGGATCAGCGAAGGGCGGCTACGGACAGCTCGTGCAGGTCACTCAGAAGGCGAAGGGAGGTGATGATGAGCAGTTGGAGGGGAGTATGAAGAAGAAGCGGCGCGCAAAGAGTGTTGTGCCGAACGAGAAGTCGCTCTCGGTTCAAGCCTTACCGGCCTTCATCCAACCACACTGGAAGAGTACGTTTGTTCCTACAATGCTCCAACTGATCGGCGAAAGCGAGAATCCCTGGGTGTTCGCAAGCGGCAAGAATACTGCTGAAGAAAACCTCCTCATCGATGTCGTGCAGCGTCTGGTAGACGGATTTTGGCCGGAGGAAGGGTATGTTGTTGATGGGATGGACAAGATCTATCGTATTGTGAGTCCATCGCATCAGTATATGTTCTATGTTCTAACCAATTGTACAGGCACGCCAAGCCGTGAATGACTGGCGCGCTCGCTTTGTCTCTCGGATCAAGACATTTGTGAAGAACGAGTTCGTCAACACATATGGCTCAGCTGCGAAGATCGCAGCCTATGTGAACGGTGCATCCGGGCGAAGCCAAGGGCTTGCATTCTGGGCTGTTTACGATTCCGAGGTGAGTCTTCCTTCAATTCACATTCACAGTGGCTTTACCTGGGTGCATTACCACAGCTCGAGCGTCCTCTCGGGGCTCTCCAGTCCGCCTACGTTCTCAAGTCATTCGCGACACATCTGGCTGCCATACAAGGAAGCCGCATCAAAGAGACCGATACGAAGCCGGCACGCGGCGCACTCGCACTCGCAGCCACTGCGGTGAGTGCTCTTGTGTCGTGTGATTCGTTTGTGTATTGACAATCACTGCAGGTGCAGTTTGTGTTTGCGGCCTGGACGACTGGGCGATACAACACCAATCTCGTCTTCAGTGGCGAGCGCTATCGCAGCGTCACAACCTATTGGCACGACAAGTCCGTCGCGAAGATCATCGAGCGTCGCCGATTCGATAAGTATGTAGATATGGCAATTCCGTACATCGAGGCTACAGGGGCGCCGCGTGTTGTGGACGACGAGGACGACATTACCGTTTGTGATCCGAGTAGTCCAGTGCAGTCTGATGGCGAGGATGACACGTTCGGTAGAGGTTGACATAGTATTACATCGCTTATGTTTTGTACGACTTAACCCAGCTTTCAACAGCTGGTGTTACGATAATTGCTATTTTCGGTACTCATCTACTGGTAGCTGACGAAATCAGTGATGTCAGTTAAAGTGGATTAACAAGGGTACTTAGAAGTACCTTAGGTCAGATTAACTTGGTACACTAATGTACTTCCTAATCTGTGATCCAGTATTGATCCAGGATTAGCAAATTGGATTTAGAGGATTAGAGTTTGGATCAGTGTCATTAATCCTGGGCTAATCTGGGTGGATTAATACCAGCTAATCTGATTAGGCTACTGGATTAACTGATGATTTAAAGTGGATTAAGAAAATAAATGGCACCAGCCAGGATTGAACCCCTGACCTCATGAAATATTACATAATCACCTATTTGAGTCAGACTCTCTGCACTCTAACCACTTCACCATATGGTTGTTATAAACCTAGAAACACAATGCTATATGATACATTCTCTGAATACTGGACTTAGACATATTCTGGCCCTCTGTTACTGTGCTCTGCACATACCTGGTTAATCTGCAGATTAGTACTGGATTAACACAAGCTGATCTTTCTGGATTAGTGGTGCTAATCCTCAGTCCCATCTGGTCTTAGATCAGCTGTGTTGCTGCATGGATTAACAAAGTTAATCCAAAGTTAATCCAGTGGATCAGAGCATACTGATCCAAATCTCAGTGATGGATTAGTGTACTCTAAATCTGATCTCAAAACTGGCTTAAGTGTAGATAGATCATGGATCAATACATTCTAATCCTGATCTCAGAATTGGATTTAAAACTGGATTAACTGTACTAATCCAAATCTCTAATCCAAGATTACACTCACAGTTAATCCAATTCTGAGACCAGGATTTATCTACACTTAAGCCAGTTTTGAGATCAGATTTAGAGTACACTAATCCATCACTGAGATTTGGATCAGTATGCTCTGATCCACTGGATTAACTTTGGATTAACTTTGTTAATCCATGCAGCAACACAGCTGATCTAAGACCAGATGGGACTGAGGATTAGCACCACTAATCCAGAAAGATCAGCTTGTGTTAATCCAGTACTAATCTGCAGATTAACCAGGTATGTGCAGAGCACAGTAACAGAGGGCCAGAATATGTCTAAGTCCAGTATTCAGAGAATGTATCATATAGCATTGTGTTTCTAGGTTTATAACAACCATATGGTGAAGTGGTTAGAGTGCAGAGAGTCTGACTCAAATAGGTGATTATGTAATATTTCATGAGGTCAGGGGTTCAATCCTGGCTGGTGCCATTTATTTTCTTAATCCACTTTAAATCATCAGTTAATCCAGTAGCCTAATCAGATTAGCTGGTATTAATCCACCCAGATTAGCCCAGGATTAATGACACTGATCCAAACTCTAATCCTCTAAATCCAATTTGCTAATCCTGGATCAATACTGGATCACAGATTAGGAAGTACATTAGTGTACCAAGTTAATCTGACCTAAGGTACTTCTAAGTACCCTTGTTAATCCACTTTAACTGACAAAGATGACGAAATGCATTCTGGTCTTCTGAATGATCTGGTCTTCTGAACGAGATCGTGTCTGTGACTCTGTGGCGATTTATGCACTGAGTATTCCTGAGGAGCTGACGAGCTCTGAGCTGCCCTGAGCCATCTGAAGATGTCTCTCTGAGGGATGTTTTTGTAAAAAAATTGAGGTCTTGACACCTGAAGTTCTGAGCCTTTCTGACGTCTTCTGAGCCTTTCTGACGTCTTCTGAGCCTTTCTGAAGGTCTCTGACGTCCCTGACGAGGCCGTCAGAGACTTTCACAAGAGCCTGATGCCTAGCGAGAACAGCCCCACCCGGCTTGAGGATGCGGACCCCAGTGTCCATGAAGAGCACGGAGTAACGAGAGGTCGAGGCGCAGAGAGCCGAGATACTCACGAGGCGAACAGTGGCCTGGGGTACATACAAGACGTTCTCGAGGACGATCGAAGCACCACGACCGATGTGCAGGCGCACCTTGCCCAGACCACAGGCGTATATGACCGAGCCACTGACCCCCCGGATGCCGCGAGGCGAGATGGGGCGAAGCTCGTGGAAGTCGGCCTTGCAAGGAGACAGATGCGTAGAAGCGCCAGAGTCGAACACGAAGGGCTCAGTCCCCTCGGTCGAGATACGACGAGTCGCAGTGGGCACAGGCGCCACTGAAAAAGCGGCGGGGTCGTCAGGAGCACGGCAGTGGTTAGACCAGTTGAGCGAGACCAATTCTTCGTCCTCAACGGACACCAAGGTCTCATACTCGAAGAGATCCGCCGGGACAGCCACAGTGGCGAGCCAGTCTGGGGACGCGTCAGTAGCAAGGCCGGCGAAGTTGGTCTCGGAGGTAGCATCATTCGAAGAACTGGACTCAGTGGCCGAAGGCGGGGCTGTGCTCAAGAGATATGCATGGCCGGTCTTCCCGTCCACGATGTATGCGCGGCCCTGCTTGTCGTGGTCGGTAGAGGAGGACACGGCAGGTTTGCCAGAACTCTTGCCTTTCTTTTTGTTCGCGAGTACTTCCTCACGACGACCCTCCATGCCGCCACCAGGGGCCCAGCACTCGGGGGCAGTGTGCCCACTCGGGCGCGGGCATTTGGCGTTGGTGCACAACTTCTGCGACGACATCGACTTGCCTGGTTTCGCGAAAGCGGCGAGAGCGGTTGCGGACGAAGATGCCTTGTTGTCAGACATGATTCGCTGTTCAAGATCGAGGTGCGCGGCGATGTCGACGGAGGTGTACGGAACACCCGAGGTAGCGGATGTCGTGAGCAACGTGCCGACCTGCGACTGAAGATGCTGGAGGTATCCGTTCATCGAGTTCAGCATCCCGATGGTCATGAAGACCTCTAAGTTGGGAATGCCGATGTGGAAGATGCGTTTGGCCAACTCTTGGAGCCACGTGGTCGTCTCCGAGAAGTGTTCCTCGGCGCTGTAACGGCAGGCGAAGAAATCCTGAAGAAGACGAACCTGGGCATATGTGCCGGGCTGCTTCTCGTGACGAGCGCACAGGGAAATCCATAGGGCGCGAGCGTCGGTGAACCCGGCGATGAAGCGTTGTTCCTCCTTCGCTGCCTTCGAGCTGAGGAAAGCGATGATGACCTGCTCGTTCCGTCTGAACTTCGTGACCGAGCCGGGTCGTCCTCGACGGAGGGAGCGGTCTCCTCGCCAGACAGGTAGGCCCACGCGAAGCACATCTTGAGTGAGTTTTTGACGTATGTCTTCCATTCGAACCACTTATCTTTCTTGCGGTCGAGTATGAAACCGCCGTTGAAAAGCGACAATGGTAGGTGGATGAGCTCGACCTTTTCCTTGGCGGCAGCCTTGAGATCTATTTTGGGGGCCGGAGATAGCAGATCTGTGCGCGTTTTTGGCATTTTGGGTACCGAAACCTTGGGACTCGAGGTCGGGGTGATGGTCATTGGTCGATAAGGTGACTATATGCGGGGTCAGCACACGTTTGTGGGTCCTTCAAAGTCGTTCCTGGGTCTGAAAAGCCGAAGTGAGGTCTCAGGTAAGCGGGCGGGTTCAGAAACACCGCCCGGGGCTCATAACCTGTAGAGACTAGACAAACGGTCAGACGCTCAGTCGTGGTGTGACTTCGACTGATATTGATCTACCTAGACAAACAGTCAGACACTGCTAGGTAGTCAGCTACAGAATGTATCGTATAGTGTGTGTGCTAGGGCTTACCTCAGTCATGGTGTGACTTCAACTGAGGAAAGAGGGAGAGAGACGGAAACGGACGAACCACCCCCGGCGGTATGTCACGTGCACGGTGGCGGAGATCGAGATCGCGGTGTGACCTCAACAACTTGCTGATGCCTTGACCAAGAATGTTCCATTCAGTGGAATTGAGAAATTCAGGTCTTCGGTTGGCATGATGAGATACTTGACATCTTGAACAAGTGGGAGTGTTGAACTTCCAACTTTCCAGTGCTATCTTATCTTATCAGTTACGTACATATATGGACTTGTGTTCTGCAATGTAGTATTACATACATTCTTTTGACGGACTCTGTCTGGACTCATCTTGTGACTCGCTCCAGACCGATCTACACTGTTCCAGACTTATTCTGGATCATTCCACTCCCTTCCGGCATGTTCCATGACCTTCCAGTACATTCCTTGATCACATGGACACTTATGCATATCCCTATCTCTGGAGTTAAGGCTTACTCATTTCCCTAAAACTCGGACTTAGTGATTACTGATCTGCTTACTGATGTAGCATGTGATCAGTCCCAGACATGTATAAATACTGGGGTGATTCCTCCTAATGGATAATGATCTCTCCTGTTGAGGTGGGACCGAGACACGGGCGCTTGTGATGACACAGACACGTGACGAACGAACGGACTCAACGGACGCACGTAGAGTAGAGCTACCTCAGTCGAGTACCACGAGGACGCGACTGAGGTAAGCTTGTTTGTAGTTTTATTCTCGGATGCTGGGCACTGATACTGTATTCCTAGACTCTGTAACCTTAACAGGTAGTGTAGCAATCCAGTCGAGTACCACGAGGACGCGACTGAGACTCTGTAACCTTAACAGGTTATGAGCCCCGTGTCGTTTTTTTAGCCGCTTCCTTGTTCACCCTGATGACACTTTAAGGGTACAACCACCCGTCTTCGACATTCCCACGATACAACAATCGTTTTCACGCGCATATAGTCATCGAAACAACACATACACTCACCATGTTGGACGACAAGGAGAAGGTCATCATACTCCCCGAGAACTTCCATCTGAGTCGCACAAACTGGGTCCAATGGAAAAGTAAAGTCCTCACCATCGTCGAGCTTCAGGGTAAACTTGGCCATCTTCTCAGAAAAATGTCTGCTCCTCAGCCTGCCAGCGCCACCCCCACACCCGCCGAAACCACAGCACTTACGAAATGGACGAAGGACGACCTTCACGCGAAGGCTACGTGTACTCTCAACATGGACATCGAGAGTTGCGGGGTCGAACCACTCGGCCTAACGGCGGCCGAGTTCTGGAAGGCGCTGTTGGCGGTGAAGGAGAGGCGGAGCGAACTGGCGGTGCTGAATGCGGAGGAATACTTGAAGAAATGCAAGTACGTCCCGGGTGCGGATATCCACGCCCATTTCGAAGAATTACGCCATTGCCGCAAGGCGTGTCGCGAGATGGGATCGCCCCTCACCGACCACCAATTCGCCATCATTATATGCCAATCCATGGGCAACGTTTACAACCATATCACTGCCGGTCTCCTTACGAAGTCTGACCCCGAGGACGTCATCCTGACGATCCTCGCCGTGCATGACAACAAGATGCTACAAACCGGGCAGCCACAGAACCCTCTTGGAGTCACACAGACCGCGGCACCGGGCGAGCAACTTACGTCGGTGTTTATGACCGCGTCGAAAGCGCAGCTCATCTGCGACTGGTGTTTGTGGAAAGGCCACTTGAAGGAGCGCTGCTTCTGCGAGGGAGGCGGCATGGCGGGTCAGCAGCCGGCTCACTGGAAGTTGCAGCCACGCCCAAAGAAAGGATCACCAGCAGATCTAGCCCACCCCACCTCGAGTGTTCCGACCGCTAACGTCACCGTGACAGCGTCAACCATCACATCGACTCCGAACTACAACGTGTTCATGGCTACCGCTACAGTCACGCACGCAGAGCTCGATACACCTGCAGGCACCATACGAGTGTACCTCGACTCTGGGGCCAGTCACCATTATTTCACCGACCGAGTTCACTTCTCTGAGTATCTTCCCTTAACTCCTCACTCCGGGAACAGTGCAAAACGTGGAGCCGACTTCACAATTGTAGGAGTCGGGTGCGTCCACGCGGAGATGATCATTGAAGGACAACAGTCGATTGTGACGTTCCGAAATGCGCTCCACGTACCGGAGCTCGCAGCGAACCTGATATCTTTATCGCGGATTGACGGAAGTGGATGCGATATCCAGATCAAGAACGGAGAGATGCGCATAGCTCGCCAAGGCGGAGTGAATCCCATCCTCATCGGGAAGATGATGCCGAACAACCTCTATGAAGTCGTCTTGACCCGCGTCAATGGGAAGGCCATCAGGCTCTTGTGAAAAGTCTCTGACGGCCTCGTCAGGGACGTCAGAGACCTTCAGAAAGGCTCAGAAGACGTCAGAAAGGCTCAGAACTTCAGGTGTCAAGACCTCGATTTTTTTACAAAAACATCCCTCAGAGAGACATCTTCAGATGGCTCAGGGCAGCTCAGAGCTCGTCAGCTCCTCAGGAATACTCAGTGCATAAATCGCCACAGAGTCACAGACACGATCTCGTTCAGAAGACCAGATCATTCAGAAGACCAGAATGCATTTCGTCAGCTACCAGTAGATGAGTACCGAAAATAGCAATTATCGTAACACCAGCTGTTGAAAGCTGGGTTAAGTCGTACAAAACATAAGCGATGTAATACTATGTCAACCTCTACCGAACGTGTCATCCTCGCCATCAGACTGCACTGGACTACTCGGATCACAAACGGTAATGTCGTCCTCGTCGTCCACAACACGCGGCGCCCATGTAGCCTCGATGTACGGAATTGCCATATCTACATACTTATCGAATCGGCGACGCTCGATGATCTTCGCGACGGACTTGTCGTGCCAATAGGTTGTGACGCTGCGATAGCGCTCGCCACTGAAGACGAGATTGGTGTTGTATCGCCCAGTCGTCCAGGCCGCAAACACAAACTGCACCTGCAGTGATTGTCAATACACAAACGAATCACACGACACAAGAGCACTCACCGCAGTGGCTGCGAGTGCGAGTGCGCCGCGTGCCGGCTTCGTATCGGTCTCTTTGATGCGGCTTCCTTGTATGGCAGCCAGATGCGTCGCGAATGACTTGAGAACGTAGGCGGACTGGAGAGCCCCGAGAGGACGCTCGAGCTGTGGTAATGCACCCAGGTAAAGCCACTGTGAATGTGAATTGAAGGAAGACTCACCTCGGAATCGTAAACAGCCCAGAATGCAAGCCCTTGGCTTCGCCCGGATGCACCGTTCACATAGGCTGCGATCTTCGCAGCTGAGCCATATGTGTTGACGAACTCGTTCTTCACAAATGTCTTGATCCGAGAGACAAAGCGAGCGCGCCAGTCATTCACGGCTTGGCGTGCCTGTACAATTGGTTAGAACATAGAACATATACTGATGCGATGGACTCACAATACGATAGATCTTGTCCATCCCATCAACAACATACCCTTCCTCCGGCCAAAATCCGTCTACCAGACGCTGCACGACATCGATGAGGAGGTTTTCTTCAGCAGTATTCTTGCCGCTTGCGAACACCCAGGGATTCTCGCTTTCGCCGATCAGTTGGAGCATTGTAGGAACAAACGTACTCTTCCAGTGTGGTTGGATGAAGGCCGGTAAGGCTTGAACCGAGAGCGACTTCTCGTTCGGCACAACACTCTTTGCGCGCCGCTTCTTCTTCATACTCCCCTCCAACTGCTCATCATCACCTCCCTTCGCCTTCTGAGTGACCTGCACGAGCTGTCCGTAGCCGCCCTTCGCTGATCCCATGCCGACAGTGATGTCGCTGTCGGTGAATCCTCCGATGAGCTCGATGGAGTCTTGACACCGGGTGCGTTTGGCGTTGCCTGCACGGTGAGCTGCAGCGGAGAGCCTAGGGGTCGGTGTACCTCGCTGACTAGACGATGTCGCAGGGGATGCCGATGTCGCAGAAGAGCTGGCCTGCGACTTGGGAGTCTGTGAGCGACGTGAGGCGACAGCGTTCTTCCAGTCCGCCTTCAAGCCCATGGTATTCGGAAGATCAAGCGATAGAGATGGAAGGTCGGAGGTCTTCTTGGAGGTCGTGGCTCGGTTTGTGGTTGTCGTGGACTTAGGCGCGGACTTGGATACAGGCTTGGATGCAGATTTCGATGAGGAGGAGGGCTTGGTCGTCGATTTGTTGGTCGTCGATTTGGGCCTTGCCTTCGGTCTGCGGTGATAACGCGTGTTAGATCATCTCCCGATCTTATCACACGAGCACGAGCGCACCGTGCGGCCTCCTCCTCCTCGTCCTTGTCTCCCCTGCCTGTATCGCCTTTGCCTCTCTACTTCGCCCAAATCTCCTTCCTACGCTCCTGTGTGTTTTCTTCTTCTTCGCAGTGCGCTTCTGGGCCGGGTAAGGAGGTATTGTGAATACTCAGGTGCGTGCAGTACTACAGACCGGTGATATAGCTGCTCACCTTGGTCGATTTACCAGCCTTCCTCTTGGTACCAGCAACAGCTTCATCGTCACCACAGAGTCTTCCAATCTCCGACTGCATAGGCCGAGATGCGTCAGATGCATCGCCAGGATCACTCTGCGGCTGGTAATCTTCATCGTTCTCGACATCGGACTTGGAGCCAGCGTCCACCGCGCCTTCGCCTACCAAGACAGTGAGTTCATTACATCTAGAATTGCAGATACGTCACTCACCTTGTGCTAGATCTTCCATATCAGCATCTTCGTCGTCGAAGATGCGCTCCATGGTGTCCTCGTCTCGACGCGACTTCAGTTTTCGCTCAACACTGGCAAAGGATTGTGACTTCCGCTCTACCTCGAGCTCTCGCTGCTCAAGTTCAGCTTCCTGCGCTGCAAATCCAACTCCCTTTCATCTCTCTTCTTCTGCACCTCCTCCCGTACCTCGGCGCCCGTTCGCTTGCTGAGTCCTGCCGACAGGGCAGGATGCGGATTGTTCGTGGTCGAGTGCATACCGGCGTGGCGGCTCACGGTAACGTCCGTTTCCTCTGTCGAATTGTTCCCTGCTTCTTCTGCTGATGGACTGGCCACAGGAGCTGCTACGGGTGCCACGCTGTCATCGGTGTCCTCAAGATTCACGGTCCTTGTCCTCAAGTTCCGCGTGTTGGCCACCCGGGAAGCTGCCATTGCCCCGCTGCGCGAGCTGCGGCCTGAGAAAAGAAGACTACGTACGAGCTGAGAGGACAGATGGGAAGTGATGTATGGTGGGAGTTTCCGAAGTGGGGAGGGTGGACGTGTCACGGTACCACGAAGGGATGCGTTGGCAAAGAAAACGTACACAAAATGTTTGTATGATATTTGTCTCTGTTGCGCGCGCCTGCCAGTGTGTATGCGACTCCCTAACGTTCAATTCTACTGTATCATCCACATAGTATGCCTCGACCCCACAGCTACTGGTGCACAATATGTGCCAGATCTTTCCCTTCTCGCCGCAACTTTGCTGTACACAACTCCCGTCAACACAAGCACCCCAAGGCTGGCCTACCGAGGTTGACCTTCCGGTATCATCCTCATATCAACGGTATGTCTTTTTGTCTCATTTTCGCTGTGCTGTAGCTCACTCACGTAGGCCGACCTTGCAACTCGGAAGGTCACTTCCTTCCTCCTGGTGCACCCCCTCCGGAACCAGAGCCTATCAACTCATATGCGCCGTTTGAGAATCGGCCGGCGTTCCAGTTCGCCGAACTCATCTTCAAAAAGATACAAGCATCGCAAGGTAACATCAACGACCTACTGAGGAGTCTAGCCGCATACAATGTCACGCAAGGTGGCAGCGACCCGCCGTTCGAGGATGCTGCAGAGCTCTACGAGACGATCGATGCCATTCCGTACGGCGACGCGCCATGGACGACATTCACTGTTCAATACTCTGGACCTGTCGACGAGGAGTCGCCGTCCTGGAAGCGCACCGAATACGTCGTCCACTGTCGCAACTCCCGACAGGTCGCTCACAACATGATCGGAAACGAAGACTTCACTGGGCAATTCGATACGACTCCGTATCAGGAGTACATCACACCCGGTAAAGTATCGTTCTCGAACACGATGTCAGGGCAGTGGGCGTATAGACAGGCTGTGCGTGTATCTCATGCATTAACCTCGCTCTGACTCATGCTGTTCACAGACCAAGATCGCGCAGGATCCGGAAACTCATGGGTCAATGCTGACACCTGTCATCCTCGGCGCTGACAAGACCACTGTATCTGTCGGCACTGGCAACTCAGAGTTCCACCCGCTATACATGTCAATCGGTAATGTACATAATGCGGTCAGGCGCGCTCACAAGGACGCGATCATCCCGATTGCGTTCCTAGCGATACCGAAGGGTACGTTGTTTACCTCCGAGTCGACGCTGGCTTCTTTTGTTAATGAGATTCATGACCCCACAGCGGCACGAGGCAAGGCCGAGACTGATGAGTTTCGAACGTTCCGCAAACAATTGTACCACGCCTCAATCGCACACATCATGTCGCCGCTGCGACCTTACATGGAGACCCACGACGTTGTACGCTGCCCCGACGGACACTTCCGGCGAACAATATACGAGCTCGGGCCGTTTATTGCGGACTATCCCGAGCAAGTTCTCCTCGCAGGCATAGTGACAGGGTGGTGCCCGAAGTAAGTACACGGTCACCTGTGCTGTATGATTGCTCACTACTCCCTCGCAGATGTCTCCTTCCACCCGAAGATCTACATAAAGCCGGAGGAGAGCCGCGCTGTCTCGAGCACACCGTGGAGCTTATCAGAACATTCGATGCTGACGAAGCCTGGGTCGCATGGGGAGTCGATGCAAACATCATTGTAAGTATGAATCAACCCACACTACGCTATCTTCATAACAGCTAGCATTCGTTCGCAGCCGTTCACGACCTACTTCCCCCGCGCCGACATCTATGAGCTCATTACCCCCGATCTGCTCCATCAGCTCATCAAGGGGACATTCAAGGACCACCTCGTCGACTGGGTGGAGCAGTACCTGTACCTTGTGCATCCCAAGGCCGAGGCTCGTCGAAGAATGGACGACATTGATCGCAGGCGAGACTGTTCTCAGTGTGGATTGATCGAATCACTGATGGCCACTTGCTTACCTGTAGGATCGCAGCCGCGCCTCAATTTCCGGGGCTTCGTCGGTTTCCCGAGGGCCGGAACTTCAAGCAGTGGACTGGGAACGACTCGAAGGCGCTAATGAAAGTAAGTAAAGTAATATATTGAAGATTGAGACTGACCTCTGTTTCGTCGTGGCAGGTCTACCTTCCAGCGATACGGGGGCACGTGCCGGACGACATGGTTCGCTGCTTTGCGGCTTACCTCGACTTCTGTTACTTAGCAAGACGATCTACTCACGACGACAGTTCACTCGCGGAGATGCAAGAGGCATTAGACCGCTTCCACAGACATCGTGTCGTCTTCGAGACCGTAGGTGTACGCCCCGAGGGTTTCTCACTCCCGCGACAGCATGCTCTCGTCCACTACATCGCTAACATCCGACTCTTTGGTTCTCCGAATGGCATTTGCTCGTCAATCACCGAGTCCAAACACATCCGCGCAGTCAAGCAGCCGTGGCAACGGTCAAGTAGGAATAACCCGTTGCCCGAGATGCTTCGCACCAACCAACGGCTCGACAAGCTCAGTGCCGCACGGTCGATCTTCGCCAACCGCCACATGCTTGACGGTGATGTCCTCGCAGATGCAATGAACTTGGGGCCATTCGTAACGGAAGACGTGTTCCTTTCGGACGACAACGAGCCTGAGGATGAGGTGATGGATGTCAATGGCTATGTGGAGGGTGTCGTCGAGCTTCCGGCACGACAAGGTGAGTATCAATTATTCGATCAGAAGCTCTTTCTCAAAACACGAGTCTAGTCTATATGCGTTCTGTGGAGGACCTCGCCGCGGAATATCAGCGACCCGATCTTATGGTTTTGGTTCGCCGATTCCTATTTGATCAACTGCATGCTACGGACGAAGTCGACTCGAGCACGGTGGACCTGTCGGAGTGTCCAAGATTCCTCGGGAAGATCGCCGTGTATCGGACAGCACATGCAATGTTCTTCGCCCCGAGCGAGCTCTCCGGTGATCGTGGCATGCACCGGGAGCTGATTCGATGCAATCATTCTTGGCGCGGCCACCCTCGTTACGACACCGTTCTCATCAGCATCGACGCGGACGAGCCCAGCATGAAAGGCATGGCTGTCGGCCGTGTCATGGGGCTGATGACAATCCCATACAGTGGTGAACGCTACCCGTGCGCACTGATCGATTGGTTCGAGGTCTCGGACGATCTGGACGACATGACGGGTATGTACGTTGTTCAGCCCGAGCTAGACAATGGACAGCAGGTATCATCTATTGTACATCTAGACAGTGTGTTCGTGCTGTCCATATTATGCCAGTATATGGGGATGTTTCTATGCCAATTGACTTCCATTTTTCGTATACCCTTGATGCTTTTGAATCATTCTATGTCAATAATTACAGCGACTATCATTCACATGAATCTATATTCTAGTATAAAGTATTATTCACATTGCCTCGTATCGAACTGTCTGAACCCGAGCTGTCTGAACCCGAGCTGTCTGAACCTGAGCTGTCTGAACTCGTCTGAGCTCGTCTGAACTTGTCTGATAATGTGTGAGATCTGAGGTGCTCTGGTGCTCTGAGCAGTGCATCTCAGATGGCCAGACCGTCAGGACTTGCCCAGTTTGCTGATGAGTCGATCCCTTCCGAAAGCACTAAGGAGCCGAGCGCGCTAGCGTCCTTGACCAACGCAAAAGCAGCCGATGTCCACACCTGGCATCGCCGCTTCGGACACGCGAGCGAGCGCACTGTGATGGAGATGGCCAAGTCCGGCGCAGTGTCGGGCATGGAGATCGTCGGAGGCATGCCGCTCGGCAAATGCGAAGATTGTATCAAGGGGAAGCACCCACGCACCCCGTTCACCTCTGTGAGAGTTAGCTGTTTGCGCTCTCGCTGAAAGGGACCGGGCTAGGCCGTGAACTCGAGCGTGGTGGTCAGAGGGCTGCCACGGGCTTGAAGTCGTGAGGGTCGTGAAGGTCGTAGCAGGGCGAGGAGCCCGCTGTAGGCGTAGGCAGGGCGAGGAGCCCGCGTCTAAGTCATCGCGCGAGGAACACGCTGGCCGTCGGCGAGGAGCTCGGCCACGGAGTCGACGAGGAGACGATTCCGAGAGACAGCGCAGCGAGGAGCTCGTGTCGAGGACGAAGGGCGAGAAGCCCGACGTTTGGAGAGACTGATCCTAAGTCGTACGGCGCGGCTGAATCGCACTCGGACGAGGTAGTAGGATGCAAGATGTCTGGCGTCTATTTCGTATAGCGCGCGTCTTTGGCAGAGGCGCGCGCCTAGTTGTACACGTGACACAAAAGGTAATGCTACTATACGGGACGAGGGAGGAATAGATGAGGGTCGCGGTTATTGTACAATGAAGAATAGATGTGTAAATAGGCGGACTTCACTCTGTCCACCGCGTCCGTAACAGGGCCCCCACCACGAGCCTCAGATCCTTAGCGATGTTGTCCCGTACGTCCAGCTCCAAGAGAATCCGTCCCAGAGCGCACCAATGCGCAAGTCGTACTACGTCGTCTTCGCTGTCGAGGTAACGAGGTTCGTAGTAGGAGGGGTAGACGGACAGTCCCGCCCCCCAGACTCGACGAATTCGGTCGCGGATCCCGGCCCACAACGCGCCACGAGCGGTCGCCGACATCGTTGCTTTCATGGCAGGGTGCTTGGCCGCTACAACGCGCTCGACGTTCGACCGGAAGTGGAAGGTGCGGAGCTCCCATACCTCCTTGTCCTCCTCGTCCGGTTGAGGGTTGCGGTGGTACGGGAGCTTGGAGTCGGGGAGCGGACGCAAGGGGCAGGTCTTGAGTGTACGGCTCAATGCGGCATCCGGGCGAAGACGACCCTTCCAGACCTTGAACTTGAGCGGCTCCCATTCTCCGGGCGGGCGGTTTAACGCCTCCACTTGGGTGTCCCTCGACTTAAGCCACATTAGAAGGGCCCCGTACCTATCGTCGGGCCGTCCAAGTAGCAGCTGGGGCGAGGGCAGAAGGAGTAGGCCGTCCGGAGGGAAGTGCGGCTCCGGTCCGAGTTCGTTTTCCCAAGGTCAGCGAGGAGCGGGCGTGAACTCGTCACACTCAAAGGGTCGGCGAATGTGTTCGACCACTTCGAGCGGAGAGTGAAGAGCGAGCTTCGTCCTCAGCGGGGCTCCAGAAGGGAGGGTGACGATTCGGCTGGGGTTTGCGAGCTGGTCGTCCATTCCCAAGTCCATGACCTCCTCGTCCTCGATCTCGTTCTCGACATCGGGGGAGCGGTTGTCGCTTCCGGGGACGGGGCGTCAGAGATCCGCTCCTCGAGCGTTGTTCCCAAGCGGGTGAAAAGGGAGTGGGAGTCGCTTAGGTGCGAGAGGAGAGATGGCCCAGGTTCGCCTATGTCCTCGACGAAGCCGGGGTCGGGACCGTCCTTCTTTTCGACTCTCAGACGCTCCTCCAATGAACGAGTCGGAATGGGCGAGGGGCCCGGTTGTATCCTTTCCGCTAAGGGTCGGCCTGGAGCTGTTGGGCTGTTCCGAGCGGCAGGCTTGCAAGGAGGAGAGCGAGGAGGACGGGAGGGATTCGTCCTCCAAGCCGGGCTGCGTCCCCGGGGATTAAGGGAACTCGTTCCGGAGACTCAGCGCGGTGCATTCTGCTCCGACCCGTTCGTCTAGAGGCTCCTGGCGACTGGGTGGGTCTATAGAAATCGCCGCCTCTTCGGGGCGAGGGAGAACGCAGAGGGGATCGAGCGCGGAAAGGCGACCGGGGTCGAGGGCGATAGGGCCGAGGTGATCGCGATCGAGATAGCGCTCGGCGACGGGGCCGTGGATCCGAGGAGGGTGGTCGGCGGAACGACGGACCGTGTCTCCTGTAAGGTAGAGGCGACGGAGATCTTGCCCTCTGTTTCCCTTTGTTGATGGGGGGGCGCGGAGAAGGCGACCTGGGAGAAGGGGCCATCGGGAGAGGAGCGAGCGACTCGACCGGGCTTGGCGGGAGCGACACGGCCATGGGCGAATCCTCGCACAGGAGCGGCAGTTCCGACTCTCTGCGCGGATTTGGGGAGACCACGGCCTTGATTGAATCCTCGTGCAGGAGCGGCGGTTCCGACTCTCTGTGCGGGGTCCGGGCCTGAGGTGTCGAATTCGCGAGCGACTCATGAGCGGGATGATTCACCCATCCTTCCTCCATGTTGACGAGAGAGGGCGCAGCCGGGGTATCTTCTCGTCGTACCGGAAGGGCAGGAGCGGAGGGCACCAGCGAAGGTAGCCGGGGAGGTCCTCGATCTCGTCGCCGGGAGTCACCCATGTCGAGGTCCGAGTCTTCCTCGGCGCTCTCGAGGTCAGCTTGAAGCTGGCGCATGCGTTGACAAGTGCGCCTTCCTACGGGCTGCGGCGGAGCGTGCTCCGCTACGTCCCATTCTTCCCAGGAGAGTCGAGCGTCCAGAGGAGCGATGGACGAGACGAATTGGCTGGGCGGAGGGGATGAACGGGTGACGTACCAAACAGGGACTCCGCACCAAGCGAGACGCTTCCGCACTTCCTTATTTCCTTCCTCCACCCAGCAACCTACTCCTACCAAGTCCGGACATGGGATCGAGAAATGTCCTTCCGCGAAGGCTCAACGTACGTAGACGTGAAGCGCATAGGCTCTCAACTCCAGGAGGTGGCGCTGGATGAGGGCGACTATCTTGCGCATTGAATGAAGGTCGACGGTTAGACTGCCGAAGTCGTAGATGGCATTCTGAACGCGGGTCGGACGTAGAACGAAACCAGAGGGAGGGCAGCGGTCGAGATTGTAGAGCTCCTCTGCACGACGAAGTTCTGCATCGTAGAGGGTCCGTAACGCGAGCGAGAAGTTGCGGGTTGGGATACCAGTCCCATTCTGGACGCAGGAGACGTAGAAAGAAGCTGGGCATCGTCCGCGTTTGAAGTCGAGCAGGACGAAGGCTGCATCAACGCCTTCTTTGTTCTCCGGAGCTTCGTAGATGAAAGCGCGGTGTTCGAACGCGCTGCTCCAGTATTGGGCATGGTATCCGGGTTTGAACCACCCTACACGACCGTCTGCATAGACCTCCTCCTTGTCGTTCGTACCAGGGGGGGTGAAGGAATGTACGGGGCATTGGACGAGACGGCGAATGACCCATCGCCCAGAGGTAGAGCCGAGCGGACGTCTCGGTGCGCTCTGTAGAGTCCCCAGGCGGTTTGGCCAGCTTGGAGTCGGATGGGGAGGTGTTCGAAGTCCCGGGGATAGTGCAACGACGTGCGGAACCCTAGCGCAACAGGGGCAGAGGAAGACGACGACATGGGGCTAGGGAGGACAAGGAAGCGAGGAGGAGTACGGTAGTAGCTGAGCAAAGTTCGGCAATTCCAAATGTTTGCTTAGGCTACGGGAGGGAAGCGAGAAGCGGCGAAATCGCTAGCTCACTGGGGGAGAGAGGAGGGAGGAGAAGCGCATTAAGCGCTCTTGTGGCTGTCTTGAACATCCGCGACGCGCTCACGTGATGAGTCGCGACACGTCCGAATAGCGCTCAGGGAATTAGGAGGGAGAATGAGTAAGGGTAGTTACGGTACAGTAGAAGAATTTTGGATTGACGGTGTATGATCTATTTACGAGGAGAGGAGAAACAAGTAAGTAAGAAAGAGGAAAACAAAGAAAAAGGGCTATCAACGGTTCAATCGTTCCGCGGCTTTGTATTCCCTGAGGATTTCGAAGGCGTTCTGTAGGTGAGAAGCGGGCTCCCAGGTGTCGTGAACAGGACTATAGCCTTTCCATCGGATAAGGAATTCGAGTCGGTTGCTTCGAGACTTGTTCCTTCTCCACGCAACGATCTTGTCGACTTCGAATTCTTCGGACGCGAGGAGTTCCGAGTTGCGTGGATCGGGAAGAGTAGGGCGGTTTACTTCACTAGGAACAGAAGACGATCCTCTGTAGCGTCGTAAGTGTTCGATATTGATTACCGGATTCATCGGGTACGTGTCAGGAATCGCGAGATGGTAGACCAATGGGTTGACCTGTTCTTGCACAGTGAAGGGTCCTAACATCCTTTGGACGAATTTTTTACCCGTACCCTTGACGTCGACTAGCTCAAGAGAGTGCGGGTTGACAAGGACTTGGGATCCTATGGGGAAGGTCTCGATGTGTCGACCTTTGTTGAACTGACGAGCGGCTTGCTCTTGGGCTAGAGCTAAGGCATCCCGGGCTCTTTGACGGTGAAGTTCCATTTCGATAATGAAGTCAGTCGCGCGCTCGCTGGCGAGCAGCGGACGTTCCACGTATCGGCTGTCTTTGTTCAAGAAGTCGAGGGCGCCCTTGGGATTGTAGCCATAGAGTAGGAAATACGGGGAGTGTCCTGTGGCGGAGTGAATCGAAGAGTTGTAAGCATGGGCTAGAGCAGGCAACCATTTAGCCCATCCCGATCGGTCGCCTTGAACATAAGCTCGTAACATAGTTTCCAGCCTCTGATTTACTATCTCAGTCTGACCATCGTGTTGAGGGTGATGGGATGCTGACAGGCAGAGGTGTATGCCTAGTTCTGCGGCGACGGCTCTCCAGAATTCCGAGATCCACCGGCCGTCTCGGTCGCAGATGATATGTTCTGGGATGCCGAAGCGGAAGACTACGTGTTGCACGAAGAGGTGGGCGAATTCCACGGTGTTGAGCGTTCCTTTACACTGAATGAACAGCCCGTGCTTAGTGCATCTGTCGACTACTACGAAAACTGCGTCGTAACCGTCCGAGGAAGGTAAGCCGGTAATGAGGTCGAAGGAAATCCATTCAAACGGGTGGTTAGGAACCGGGTTGGGACGTAGGAGACCTGCTTTTGCTCGATGATCCGACTTCGTCTTTTGACAGACGTCGCAGGAGGTTGCATATTCCAGTACGTCCTTGCGTAAGGTAGGCCAGAAGAATTGGGAGTTGATTCGTAGAGCCAGCTTCGCTGAGCCTTCGTGCGCCAACTCGTGGGGCGAATCGTGCAGCCGCGCGATTAAGGGGAACACTTCTGAGCGTGGCACGCATAGTCTAGCTGGATCTGATCCGGTTCGCATGTAGAGTAGCCCGTGATTGTCCATGAAGACACATTGCCCTGCGAAGTGTTGTACGTTCGGTTCGCGCGCTTTCTTCCACTTATCCCGGAAGAACGGGTCCTTCGCATAGCCCTGAACGAACTTGTCTCGGTACTCCTTACTCATTTCAATGAGCATGGTGGGCGGTGACACATCTTTGTCCGGGTAATATAGCGAACTGGGGTCTCGTGGGAGTCTTGAACACTCGAGTTCTTACGAGGTTCGATCCGAGTGGTGACTGGGGATTCCTGTGCGTCTTTAGTGTAGCGGGATCGGGTCTGGATTGGATTGGCGATCTTGAGTGGTTCGACATGGGGAGGCGTTGTCTCTCCCTCACTCGTTCCATCCTGTTCCTGTAGCTCGCCCCCCATGCTGAGGCCTGAGTCTTCGGGAAGTGAGCGGGTTTGCCATCCTGTCGGTGGCGTCCCCTCGAGCACATCGTCCCAGGAGATTGCTATCGACGCCTTGGCCGCCATGCGAGGGGCGGGGGTTCGCTCGGCCGCTGATTCCGAAGCAGCAGCCGTGGTCTGGTCAGTGATGATGGGGATTGAAGAGTCAAAACACGGAGATTGGTGTTCCAGAGGGTCGCGAGGAAGTCGAGACAGCGGATCGACGTTGGAATGGACTCGTCTCGCTCGGTGCACAATATCTAGGTTCGGTGCAAACACCGCGAATACCGCCCCCAGGCTGCCAGCCGTCGGTTAGTGTTCTCGTACATGCGGGCCCATTGCAGTGCCGCGTGGTCCGTGACAAGTGTAACCAGTTCTCCTTCGATGAAAGGTTGGAAGCGTACTAAGCCTTCCTTAGCTGCCAGAGCTTCGTGTTCCATCGCAGAGTAATTTCGCTCAGCGGGTTTGCAAGTCCTGCTCCAGTAGGCGATGACGCGTTCCACATGGACGGCGGTATCGTCCAATGTGGGACTCCACTCCGACGGAGGAGGGCAGTCGTCGAACTTGCGAGCGGTCTTTGCGACCAGTACGGGTACCGGTGCTCGGTCAGCGAATGCCTTGGCGAGGCGGTCATACGTGCGAGTGCCGCGGAGGTCACCTACACAGATGGATTGAACTTGCTGAAGGCAAGCCCCTAGAGCAATGTCGGATGCGTCCGTGTAGAGTCTGTACGGTTGTCCCGGAATCGCGTGGGCAAGTATTGGCGCAGACTGGAGCGCGTCCTTCGCGTTTTGCCAGGCTACCTCACAGTCAGCTGTCCATTCCCACTTGTGATCTTTCTTCAGCAGTTCAAACAAGGGGGAGACCAGGAACGAGAAGTAGGGGATGTACGCGGCGAAGTACACGGTCATCCCGAGGAAGGTCTGTAGCTCAGGTACGCGTTTTGGACGGGCTAGTTCCATCACGGCGCGTACCTTCTCTTGATGCGTGGAAAATCCGAGGCGGGAAACCTTCTGGCCGAGCAGCAAGATTGAGGTGTACCCAAAATGACACTTAGGAGGAGACAAGGTAATGCCTGACGAGATGATAGCCTTGAGTACTTTATCGAGGTGTGAGATGTGTTCGTTCCGGGACCGCGAGTAGACTACGATGTTGTCGATGTAAACCAGCACGAATAGCCATAGATACGGGGCCAGGACTCCCTGCATAACTCGTTGGAAGGCCGAAGGTCCATTCCTGAGTCCGAAGGGGAGACGCTTGAATTGGAACAGACCGCGGTGCGTCCGGAAGGCCGTCTTTTCTCGGTCGTCACTTGCGACGGTTAGTTGAGTGAAACCAGCCAGCGCATCCAGAGACGTAAGCACCTGAGCGCCCGTGAGTGCTTGCAGGATCTCGTTCTGACGAGGGATTGGGAACTCGTCCGGGATAGTGACAGAGTTCAGACGGCGGTAGTCGACACAAAGACGCGGTTTCCCGTTGCGGTAAGCTATCAGCACCGGGGCCCCCCAGGGACTGTTGGAGGGTTCAATGACATCTAAAGACATCCAGGAGTCGTGCTGTTTGTCGATCACTTGACGCTTAGCTGGAGAGGCTCCGTACATAGGTAGCGACACGGGCTTAGCGTCTGGTTGAAGCTTGATCTCAACCTCTGAAGGATTGTGACCGAGGCATCCGTCGAACACGAATGCGGCTTGGTTGTCCTTCAACATACGGAGCAGTCGTTCCTTTTCGTCTGCGGGCCACTCGGGACCGATATCCAGAATGTCAGCGAGTTTGTCGGACGGGTAGGTCTCGGGGTCTGGTAGTTCCGCAGTCTTAGGTCCCCATTCGTCGTCTCGAAGCTCGACCATAGGGTCGCTTGCTACATCCGCGCGCGGCTCTTCCATCGCGCCACGGATGAGAGTCTGAACGGCGAGTGCGTGAGTCTCGAGATCCGGGGAACTGCTCATAAAATGTTGCGAAGGGTCGTGAAGGAGGCCCAAGGACTCGCCCTTGCATACTATGATAGGTCGGTCGGTAGGGTTGGTGACAGACACATAGACGTGTTCGGCATCGATAATGGACGGGGTCGTGAGTAAGAAGGAGCCGTCCGATTGCCCGAGAACTGTCTTCTCGATGAACCAAGAATCGTGTTCCAGGAACGAAGCTTGTACCGGCACCAGACGACAGGAGTGCGGCGATATTCGCACGTCCTGAGTCGCGATGGCGGTGGGACGCAGCTTCTTCGTTTGTTCACGGTAATGATCCGCTCGACGCCTGCGGTGCGATTTAGCTCTGACGAAGCTAGAGTCGGCTCCCCTAGCGATGATCTTGATAGGGGGTCAGTCTTTACGGATGGCAGAGGAAGCCGGGATGGAGTACCCAGTGTCGCCCACTTGAATGGCCGATCCTTCCTCCAGACTTCGCGTGACTCCCAGTTCGTAATTAACGTGGAAGTCTTCTCCAAGCAGCAAGGGGGAGGACATCCCTGGAACGACATAGCATTCCGCCATCATTTTGAGGGTGTGTCCTTGTTCTGATTTGACGTATACTTGAGTCTGTACGTATCCCGTAATGCGAAACCCACCCGTCAGCTGGAACAAGTTCATGTGGAGGCCTTGACGGATCTTGGGGTGTGTCGTGGACGGGAGCGAATCTAGGTATTCTTGCGATACCAATGATATGTCGGCTCCGGAATCCGCACGACATTGGACCGGACTGTGCGAGGGACTTCCGAATCGCAGTTGGAAGGACAGAGCTGATACTCCTACCGTGGAGTGTCCGGCTGGGGGGTCGCGCACTCGATTCAACGTTACCACCTTGGGATTGTTGGCGAGGCCGGGACCAGGACCGATAGGAGCGGCGGTTCCGCTCTCTATCGTCGAGGTGCCGGATAGGGCTTCTCGCGTTGTGAATGCGTGACAGGAGCCGTCGACCGTCAATGCTTCAGCTATCAAGTCGGTAAGCTTCTCAGTGGCTTCGGATAGGTCGGATTCGACCGCCTCCATGATACGAGGGTGATCGGGCGGGAGAGTCTCATAGTTAGGAATCGAGGTCTCTTCCTCCTCCTCGATAGTTACTGCGTTCGAACTGGGACGAGAGGTCGTCATGTTTTTCAGATAGAGACCTTCCGCTTGACGGAGATCCATCCACAACGCACTCGAAAGTTTGGTATTGTTCAAACCATTACAGATGTACGCTACAAAAGCCTGTTCGTAGTCGACATTCTCTTGCTCGTCGCAGTCGTATTCCGCACCAATGAGGAGAGCATTACGTCCGATATCGTACTTGTTCCAGTGCGGGCAGTCCCGATCCCAGTGATACGGACTACCACACACTCGGCAGTCCCCTGGAGGAGGTTTCTTGCTTTTGACGGAATCATCCCGCTTGAAGTGGTGGCCACCTCGGGGCGGTTTGCGACCAGTGCCTCGATTGGAGCTCGACGATTGACCTTGGGCTGACGCGGCGGCGACATCTCGAGATTTGGACGGCGGAGCGGCTGCATCGCTCTCGCCTGGTCCGTTCGAGGTCACTGGGCTGTCAGAGAAGTCGTCTTCGTCGTCGAATTCAATACCTCCCCCGATACCGTCCGCTGCGTGTACCCGTTTGGACTTGCTCGTGAAACGTGAGTCGGACCTCGAGGACGGGAGACGGAGGACTTGCTCGTATTGAGTAGAGCGAGCGAGACCCAGGCCGGCGAAGGCGATGAGTTCGTCCGTCTTGTCCGCGACTTTGGCCATTAGTGCAGCGATGGTAAAGATAGAGTCGATGGACAGGACCGTCGACCAGGCGGGCGGAGTATTCTGCATAATGGCGGCGATCTCATCCTCCGGAGTTTCCTCCGCACGGGTGAGGTGTCGATGGTAAAGAATATGTCAATCTATAAAACTCAGAGGGGATTCCTTCTCGTGTCCTTCTTGTCGGAAATGTTGGCCGTCGTAGTGCGTGCGGAGAGCCATGAGGAACTTATGTGTGAAGAATTGAATCTTAATGCCTTGGTAGAGAGCCCACCAACTCGATGAGTAGAGCCGTTGGTGTTGGAGACCGAGCATTTGCCACCAACTCTCCGCACGACCCGTGAAGCGGTCGGGAGCGGCGACTCCTAGATCCCTGGCGACGTATTCGTTCTTGAAGGCAAGGTTGTTCATCTTGTGTAGATAGACGAGGATCGTAGGAAGCTTGCCGTCCCATTCCGGGATGGAGTCGCGCGAGATCTTCTGATCGAGGCGGACGCCTTGTTCACGGGGAGCGGGAGTATGATGGATGATAATAGTAGGTTGATTTCCAGGGAGGAACCCGTAGGAACAGCCTCCGTTAGGAGGGGGTCCACCGTCTGGGGGACCTCCACCGGGAGGACCTCCGCTGTGATAGGGTGATCCAGGAGACGGGCTTCCAGCGTAAGGATCGTACCCGGGACCACCTCCACCACCGCCATTACCGCCACCACCGCCCCCGCCGTCACCCGGGGGACCACCAGATGGCGGACCGCCGCCATGACCCGAGCTTCCATGATGACCGGGAGAGTGGTCAGGCGGAGGGTTAGGGCCTCCAGGGCCTCGAGGGTAGAAGTTGGGGTTCGGAGGATGAGGCGTAGGAGGGTGATTCCCTCCGTACGTCGCATAACCGGCAGAGTTACGATCCCTGAGGTACGAAGGTATCGTTCTTATGATGGACGGGCCTGAAAAGCTTCCAGTGGCGCCCAATGCGGCAGTTTTTTCCCACAGGTACAGTCATTTGCCCCCAGCTTACCATGTATAGTTAACATTTGTTATGGTCAGTTAGCGGAGTTCAAAATTTTCAGACTCCCAGACGACGCGACTTGCACCAACACCACCAAACAAATGCTGTGGCGCAGTGCTTTGTCCTGGGGTGAGGGCCCAAGAAACACTTCGAGTGGCACCCAATATGGCAACTGGTGAGCATGTCATGTGACTGGCAGCCAGGCAGCTCACTGCTAGCGCTCACACTTATAGGCTGCCCCATAGCCCTAGTTAGTAACAATTGTGAATGGACTTAGTATACTGATCTGATAGCCCTTCATTCAGAGAGTATACACTATCATTATTGAGTAGCTAGAGTGGCTGGCTGGTCCAGAAAATGCAAAATAAAAAAATCCACATGTGCCTCTGCAGATGTCAAAGTGCCTATTTGTGCCTCAGATGTGTTCCATATGTCTGTAATGACATACATATGTGATTCAGACACTGTACAACTCAGTGGGTGCTGCACTACAGCCAAAATCAGCCACAATGAGCCATTTGACCCTCTTTTCACATGTTGTAGTCCATGTACATGGTGTAGTGATGTCTATGATAATCCCAAGCACTCAGATTCTCCTATTGGGTACTTCTGTATATTTGACAGATTTTCTGCATTTTTGTGACCTCCATGGGCACCACATCTTGTCCTACTTCCTCTTTGGGCAGGACACCTACTCTATATGGTAGTTGTGGCATGTAGCTGGCATATAGACACATAGACACAATCTGGGGATATATAATGGCCATACATACATATGTATCCATGCTACTATGATGTCAGGCTTTGTATGCTGCAGAGACACTGTGATCATAGGCTTATATGAGCTCCCTGAATGTGAATTTCACTGTGTTATTGAGTATACTGCCCTAGTTGATGCAACAATTGTATCATGGAAGGCTATAAGGATTTGACCTCATTCATTCTGAATATCTTCTGAATATTCCGCTTTTTTCAAGTCTATACAAGCCCTCTTGACACAGTAACAGTCTGCACTGACACCGCTTACTAAGCGCCCATTGCCGAAGCGGACTTGTATACAACTGCAGCCCTGCATTTCTCTGCAACTCAGGTCACCCAAAAGGGATTTTGGAGCAATGTCATTGGTTGAACCACTGGCAAACCTTGCCTTCTAAGGGAATCATTCAATCTCAGCTCCCCATGCCGAGTTTTTTGATGGCTTGCCCAATGTGGTCAGCAGCACTGTCTAGACTCTTACTAGAGCACATTAAATGTGGAGAAATCTCGGAATATTGACTCTCATGCAATGCTCCTTGCACACAGGTATGGAGGTCCAAATTAGGTATCCCAGGGCTTGTTCACAGTGTACTGACCAATGCAAGTGATGCAGAGGCATATGTACAAATGTTGTTTTGC
Organism: Fomitopsis serialis; assembly: GCF_022376445.1. NCBI lineage: Eukaryota > Fungi > Basidiomycota > Agaricomycetes > Polyporales > Fomitopsidaceae > Fomitopsis > Fomitopsis serialis. Next base: position 62,548 of record NW_025955045.1, read on the forward strand.
ATTTACTGCCCTTACTGGAGAGTCCTACAGGCTGACAATCTTATGCAGGGGTCTATGGCTACCAGATATGAAAAATGACCATATATGGTAGATCCCTTGCCCGTTTGGGATAGATCACCTTTACAGTGTTGCATAAATGGCCGGACAATGAGCAGAATATTAGATAACACTATTGTCCCATTGTGGGTTGATGTGTGATGCTGAGTACTTGTGGATGAGATGAAAAGGGTTAGCAGAAACACAGAGTCTGGTGCAATAGGCTCAGCCACATGCCATGTGAGGTTCACTCGTCCACAGGTCAAAGTTTTGACCTGTGGGCGAGTCATCTTGCAGTGTAGTCTCCCAGACTCCACTGAAATATGCTGTTTAAGGGAATTAGCCTCTGACTGGCCTTACTGTATTTGGCCAAAGGCTCTCAAGTCTATGTATCTGCTGTACTGTAGCCTTCACAAATAAGACAAATCTCCAAAATATTCTCTCTGATAGGTATGATGTCATAGAGTCTGTAGCTGCTGTGACTTGCCCATCAACTTCAGTGGTTATGGCACAATTCACAAAACTCAAAAACCCACATATGCCTCTGTACACATGAGTGCACTGCTTTTAACCTTCAAAGCGACTCTATCAAAGCCTGTAGACTGCCCATTGATTCTCTGACATCTGGGATCTGCTATATAGGGAAGCTGGCCTTCCAAAAATGGCAGTTTCCATTCAGCTGCTCAGTCTGGGCTCAGAAAATGCTGATAAAATCTGGGAATATTATGTACAATTGAATTAATCCATGATGCCTGCTGTATGTAAGAAATTGATTCTGTATAGCGTCCTCAGAGTCTATAACCAGCATGCCTTGCCTATATATTCATAATCCAGAAAAGAGAACCTCTGTGGACAATTGCAAAGTGATTCCAAATATGAATAGGTTGTTGTCTCTGAAACACATTTGATATGACCTGTATAGACCATGCACATAGTCCACACAGCATGAGTGTGTCTGGAATGTGCACAGCACTGCTATGAGTGGGGAAATATTGTCATAACATGCCTGTGTTGACTTCCCACTACTGAATGACCATGTATTGAGGTTCTCTCTATTTTTAAGATGCTTAGGGATATTCCACAGATCTTCTAGAACATTATCCGATTTTCTGGGACTTTCTTGAGCCCCAAACAAGTCAGTTTTGCTGCAGAAACAGTGCACACTTACATCGCTTACTAAGCGCGCAAATAAGCGCCCGTTGCCGAAGCGGAGTCGTCGACAGGCCGGAATTCCCGGCCTGTCGACGACTCCGGTCATTCAAAAGGGATTTTGGAACATTTTCATTGGCTGGGATGCTGACAAATATTCCCTTTTAAAGTAATCTTTCAATCTCAGCTCTTCATGCTGAGTTTTTTGATGGCTCTCAGCCACACTAACTCAGCTCTTACTAGAGCCCCATTAAATGCGCAAAAATACTCAAATAAATACCCAAATATTCCTTCTCCATGGGATACTTCATGGATAATGATGGGTGTCCATATTAGGTATCTTTGAGAGTACTGACCATGAGAAGTGATACTGAGGCATATGAGCAGATCTTGGTAAGCATGTGTACTAGAGAGCTCCACAGGTATGAGGGGAGTCTTTGAGGCAGACATGGAAACCTGCCATATATGGTTAGTCTCCTGCCCATTTAGGAAGTTGGCCATTGATGGCCTCTGCAGTACTGGATAAATAGCAGGAAATCAGAGAAAAATCCAGGAGTACTATACATTCATATTGTGCTCACTATTGAGGCTCACATGTGGCAAAAAACCTATGATAGTGCAGAGTTTCCCATGCATGGCCTGATATAAGCCACTCTTTCAGTGAGTCTTCGTATATCTTGTAACCACCAGTATCACCTGGAATTGTCAGGAACTGGCAACTCCTAACAGGATCCTAAGCTGTTGTGTTTTGTTCAACAGTTCAACAGGCCCTGAACAGACAGGCTGCCAAACTCTGGAGTTGAGCTTGAATGCCAGCTAGTGCATAGCGTGGGTGTACCCATGGGTGTCTGAGGGCATACCCATACCCATACCCACATGGGTTGCATACCCATGCCATGGGTATGGGTTTTGCATGGGTATCATGGGTACCCTTGGGTATGGGTACTATCATGGGTAGATCTATGTGCAGTTCATGGTACTCATAATTTTGCATGGTACGGGATGTGTTTGTCGGTATCATACTGGCCAGGTGAGTTTCACTGACTGCATGGTCAATCACAACATTGTTGGAGCTTCCACTTTTGCAAGCCAGGACACATTGCTTAGATGGGAGTCACTTACATGAGGGCAGTTACTGTACCTATATTTCCAACATATATGGATATTCAGGTGGGACAACCACAACATTTGGGGAATAGCAAGGCTGTATACACAAATAAGTCTTACACATCACAACACAAAATGTATAGTGATACCATGGGCAGAACCCTCTAAAGCTCATCATATTGGATCACCCAGATGTAGTGGGATTACAATGGTCAACATTGAGCAGAACAAATGTATCTCAGGGTATACAAAAATTGAACTGAAACACAGACAAGATGTTGCATTGTGTCATGAATATGATAATGTCTGTCAGACTAGCCCCTGAGAAGAGGATCATATTGAAATTATTTGAATCTATTTCTTGATCATCATCACTGAATCCTGTCTTATGTCACAGGCTTCCACTAATATATGATAAGTGGGGCCAGGGGATGAATGTGACCAGCCCATTATGCAATTACTTTCATTCAAGCCTAGTTAATACATTGCCAGGTGATAAGTGACACAATAAGGAGCATGATGTCTTATAAAAAGCATGATCATAGACCTACTGTATTCAATGGCCTGCCACCTGCATGTAACTGTGGCCACTGGTCACTCTGCTGAAATCCTGGATTTAGAAAATTAACTAACAAGGCATCTATGCTAAATGTAGTGCTGGAACTGCAGGTCTAGGCTCACCTCAAGGGGTCCATGACCAGTATTCATACTGATTTTTCAAAATTCTAGAGTGGCCCTGTCACATGTACCTAGCAAGAATTAAGTATACAGTATTACTGGCTGTCCAGCATGGACAATTGCATGGTAAGATTCAGTATGATAATATTTTGTGCCAGTATAGTATCTCAGCTGCACTGGGCTACCAAGCACATGGCACTGCATTTAATTGAGCATAATGGTACATACACTGTAATGCACTTGTTGTTGTCAATAGGACAACCTCAATAGTCTGTGTATCATTGGTTGGAGCATAACAATAAATGACAAATCTGTCTTCTGGTTACTTATAAGAAGACAGGATGTGGCATAGGCAGGTCTTGCACAAACTTGGTTCCAGTCACTCAGGGTATTGCTTGGGTCAGGAGAGCTAGATAGGTAGATGAGATGGACAAGGAGAGAGTTAGGTTAGAAAGAACAGTGCATTGGTCTAACTACAATGTATAGAGTACTGTAGTTGTTAGTTGTGGGTCAAGATAGATGGTTTGTGGAGCAAAAGTGTGTCTTCCATGAGCAAGTTGACACTCCTTATATTCCTGCAGGTTGGCCTTGCTGAATCATCCTCATAATCATAAGTTGAACATTATTGAATGTTTGAAAATGGACTCAAATATATAATGCAATTCTAGCAAGTACCAACTGTATCTTGAAGGCTGACATTACGGAAAGGGAACACTTGTCAACTTTCCCATACTGCTATTGCAAAGTACTTTGAAGCAAGCTTCAGGATCACCATATAGCTGTTGAACTGTGAGAGAAACATAGCACAGACTATCTAATCAACAGTTGCCAAATTTTACCACAGAATTATTACCACAGAAGTCCATGGGTTGCATGGGTACATGGGTCAGATTTTGGCTACCCATACCCATACCCATGCATACCCATACCCATGACCCACATGGGTTATCCATACCCATGCAATGCACTAATGCCAGCCACAAGCCCATCAGTGACATGTATTTGCTGTGCTGTGGCCTCCCAAAAATGTAAAGAAAAAACTGATTGGGTATATTCTCAGTCACATATAATGTGTCATAGAGTCTGTACATAGTATGCCTTCCCATACTTTCATATTAATATAGCACCATCCAACAAAGAACAATAAAAAGCACATGCCTCACACTCATTCTTTGACATTGTTTGTGTTTCCTGTGATGCTTACCAATTACCTATGAATTGTGTGAATACTATGTAGTAGCTGACCTGGAAAGTTTGAATTAGTTGTTGAGTCTGGGCTCAGAAAATGCAGACAAAACAAGGAAATGTTATGTATGATTCCCACCTTGTACTACTTGCTGTAACTAGTAATTGGCTTCTCAGCCCCTTATGTGGACCATGATCACTCAACAATGAATACCTGCAGCACAAAGGTACCATTCAATGCTGGAAACACTCATAACATTGACTTTGCTTTGCATGTCCCTTGTATAATGGCATAGCCATCACAAATATGGGTTCCAGAATCTGTTCACACTGTACTGATCCTAGAAGTGACACAGAGACACTGTACTGTGCACTTGCTACTCTTACTAGAGAACTGTATACACTACCAGTGTCATGAGGTGAGAAACTAGACATGCAGACTTACCATACATCCCAGCCCTTCATAGTTGCTGCAGTGCTGGACAAATGGTGGAGAATGAGATGACATCAACTCTATTCCCTCATATGATAATTGCTTGGAGCATATCTAACCTCTACCATCATATTATAGGCTGATGTGTTACCAGGTCCTATTGTTCAAGTTACGCAATGAGCCTTGGGTGATATAATTGGCAGGGAATGATTGTACCATGTATTGATGATGTCTATTTGTACAATGTCTACTGTCACTCAGACTGCCACTAGGCAACCAGCAACAGACCATACTTATAGTGGACTTCTAGGCAAATATCTGACTGTCCTTTTCTAGATCTCGAGTCAATAATAAGTGACTTTGGATCACTCTCATTGGCAGCAACATTTCCCTTCACATGTTAGCATAAAATGTCAGCTACTCATGCTGGATTCTTTGATGGTATATGGAAAGTCACACAATAACACCATAGACCCAGGAGTGAACATGTGTGCCATTTTAACAGTGTTGTATATATCATGGGAGGGTCCAAGAAGCAGGTATTATTACACATGGTGCATTGTGGTAATATCTGGTGGAGTACCTGCCATTCCAAATAAACAGTAGAGAATCTGTATATATTGAGAGGGTGGTTGAACAAGAGCAATATGGTGGTGAATTGTGCATGCATACAAAAGAAGTAAGTGTCAGCCAGCAGATGAAACCAAAAGTTATCTCACAAAGGTTGAAAACCTTTGTGTTCATGAGAATTATGACTGGATACCATGACCATTGAGTAGGCATTACTGGAATACTGAGCAAAGGCAATAATGATTCCGTGTGCAAGTCTCAGTGTAAGTATGTGCTCTTCACAGACAGTTTCCTATGAATATAGCAATGACACACAACACATGGTGGCTTACTTGCTCAATTGTAATATTGCTCATGATGGAGCACTGAAATCAACAATGTAGATAAACAGGATGCATAGAATATTTGGGCTGCCAGGCAGCAACTAGACAGTGAAAATGGGAAATACTGAATTCTTCACACCTCAATGTGTCTAAATAAATGGGATTGTACTGCCAGCCATGGCCCTCTCCCCAGCAAGTTAGGTTGGTAGACGTAGTAATGGTCGCCATTCGGTCCTTTAAAGGACTGAGGAATGTTGTTTGCTTGAGGTAGGTGGGGAGGGGGATCCCTGAAATCTTGATAGTGGTCGGCATTCGCGGATGCTGGAGGTATAACTCGTGGTGGTTGGGCCATGGAATACGGTGCTCCCGTTGGATACACCGCGACGTGCACCGCTTGCGTGGCGGATGAATTGGGTAGAGCACGTGAATGCCCGCGCGGGTGGGGACCGGAGGATCGTCGTTCTTCCTTAGTGATAGGGATCGCGGATTGTTGGGTCGGAAAGGCGAAGGACGAGCTCAGATCGGGGCGCCCGGCTTGGCTGACAGATGGTGGTTCCTTAAATTGGACTCGCCGGGTCGTCTCGCTTTGAGGCTGTAGTTCGAAATCAGGATTCCCGTAGCTCGACCTTTGCGTGTAACGAGGGCGAGTGTCGACCGTAGGAGGAGGTAATCGAACTCGTCTGATCTTTTTGGAAGAAACAGACGGCTCGGCGGGGGACAGGGAAACTCCGTGTGTCAATTCCTGTTTGACTCGGTCCGGCGAAGCGAGAGAGGGAGCTCCCGTGGCATCGTAGTCCTGAGTCATGGAAGCGTTGAGGATTACTGAGCTGGTGAGGAGCAAGCTGGGAGGGATCTTGAACTGTAGCTCCGGGGGGACTTGCGCGAGGGAGGCGGGATCTTCGACCTCCCGTGAGTCACTTAAGCGGCGCTGCACCACAGCTTGGTAATCCGGAGTGAGGTTATGGAAAATGTCCGGTTGCTTCAGCCACTTGTCGACCATGGCTCTCTTCGTGGCGGAGGTCGCTAGGTCATAGCTGAAGTCGGAAGCGGTAGATTGAATGGACTTAGGATACGTGTAGCCGCCGTGTAATGCGAGACGTTGATGGATGAGCGTCGATGCTTTAGCCACTCGGTACTGGACGGTGCGGTAGGCGTCCGAAACCATTCCTTTAGAGGACGCTCCCGATAGAGTCTTCGTGAGGGACTCGGCGTGGTCAACCTTCCAGAATCGGTTCTCGCATTCCAAACGAAGCATCGCCGCCACCAAGGTTTCCATTCCTTCGGTGACGTATTCAATGCGGTCGCGTTGCTTCCCAGCGAGATAGAACCGACCATCCTTTTCGTCCAGGTTCTTCGAGTCAATGATATCGTCCGGATCTACGTCCTCGCAGACTAGGGTGTTGCATTCGTCGAAGAGCAGGCGATATCGACCTTGCGGGTCCGGAGTGTTGAGTTCGAGGTACACTCGCTGAGCTTCATCCGGCCTGCGGAGATGAGCTTTGAATTTACCGTCCTTATCGAGGAGGTCACGCAGATGAACTTTGTCGACAGCGCTCTTCGCGGCTTGTCGGATCTCCGACGAGGAGGAGTTGGTCGAAGCCACGCTCTCCGATCGGGTCGCGGAGGGACGTCCGGGCGTAGAGGAAGCTTGCGGGCCTAACCCGTCAAGAAAGGAGGGCGGGGGACGTCCAGGCACAGGCATTTGTACGTCCGACGGCTTGGGGGATGGAACCGCCTTGCGAAAGGTCCAAACGTCTGGTAGTACCGTGTTGGAGCTACCATCCTTACGGGGCGAAATAGGAGGGACCGCGTAGGACGTTACGGTGGATCTGTCGACCTCTGTTCCTTTGGGTAGGTTGCCTGTAGAAGACCTTGGGATAGTAGTCGGATTCGTCCCACCCGGCTGCGTGGACGGAAAGCGGCTAAAATCGCTAGTCCATCCAGCGGCAGGCGAGCGTGACGATGGAGCGGGTGGGCCGCCCGAGTGCAACACGGTAGTAGGAGCTCCGTAGAACCTGAGGGAGCCTCCAGGGTTGGGAGCGGAGACAGGAGTAAAGGGAGTAGTCGAGCCGGACGGAACGACCGAAGCTGGCCGGAGAGGCCGCTTAGCATCGCCGACGAAGGAGGTTCCGGCGGCGGGCGTCCGGGTCGACATGATGAAGGGAAGGGAAAGATGAGTTCACGTACTAGTGGACCGGCTCCCTGAGTGTCCACCAATGTGAGAGTTAGCCGTTTGCGCTCTCGCTGAAAGGGACCGGGCTAGGCCGTGAACTCGAGTGTGGTGGTCAGAGGGCTGCCACGGGCTTGAAGTTGTGAGGGTCGTGAAGGTCGTAGCAGGGCGAGGAGCCCGCTGTAGGCGTAGGCAGGGCGAGGAGCCCGCGTCTAAGTCGTCGCGCGAGGAACGCGCTGGCCGTCGGCGAGGAGCTCGGCCACGGAGTCGACGAGGAGACGATTCCGAGAGACAGCGCAGCGAGGAGCTCGTGTCGAGGACGAAGGGCGAGAAGCCCGACGTTTGGAGAGACTGATCCTAAGTCGTACGGCGCGGCTGAATCGCACTCGGACGAGGTAGTAGGATGCAAGATGTCTGGCGTCTATTTCGTATAGCGCGCGTCTTTGGCAGAGGCGCGCACCTAGTTGTACACGTGACACAAAAGGTAATGCTACTATATGGGACGAGGGAGGAATAGATGAGGGTCGCGGTTATTGTACAATGAAGAATAGATGTGTAAATAGGCGGACTTCACTCTGTCCGCCGCGTCCGTAACAACCTCGTCCTGCGTCGAGGAGGAAGTATGTGAACGCATCTACATCGACCTAACCGGTCGAGCACATGAACCATCGATGGGTGGAGCGTATCACGGGATGACCCTACACGATGGCAAGTCGTCATTCGAAGTATGTGACACGCTGAAAACCAAGGAAGCGTCGGAGACCCTCGAGTCATTCAGCGGGTTCAAAGCAATGGCAGAACTGCACACGGGGAAGAAGATTTGTTGCATACGCACCGACAATGGCCACGAATTCGACAACACCCTTTGGGAAGCCTTCACGCGTAAGCACGGGATCATACACGAGATGACGACGCCGTATACGCCGCAGCAGGACGGAGTGGCAGAACGCGGCCACCGCACCTTGGGCGACCACACTAGGTCGATGCTGTTCGACGCCGGTCTCCCCGTGAGCCTATGGGCAGAGGCGTACAGAACTGCGATGTACCTGAAGAACCTGACGGCGTCGGCAAGGCAAGACGGGCGAACTCCCTACGAGTTGTGGTTCGGAAAGGTGCCGGATGTTGCGCATCTACGAGCGTTCAGCTCTATAGCTTGGGCGAAGGTGCCCGACGAAACTTGCACGAAACTCGATCCGAAGTCTATACGATGCATCTTAGTGGGCTATACCGAGAACGCTAACTACCGTCTGTGGGATCCAGCAACCAACCGCGTAATCCGAAGCCAAGACGTCATATTCGAGGAGGGTCCGGGGCATCGGACACTGACCCAGGAGGCCCAAGATGTCTCCGTGGTGGTGTCCGCTGGCACACAAGTCACCGAGCCGACGGACGAGGCGTTGGCACCCAAAGTCGTGGAGCCCGAGCCAATGGACAATGTCAACACCGCGCCTGTCTTGGAACTGCGCGAGCCTATCGCTCCTCGTCGATCAGCGAGAGCGCCTGTACCGAGTGTGAAACTCCGTGAGTCGCACGAGTTGGATGCGCGCGAGGCAGAAGCACGAGAGAAGGGCGAGCCATGGGCAGCTGACGGACTGGGGGAGTCTGGTCGCAACCTGAGCCCGGAAGGCGCATATCTGGCGATGTTCATGGAGGCGGTCCCAGCTGGTCATGACGACGGAGTGAAGTGGTACCGCGGGGGTAAAACACCGGAGACCTACAAGGAGGCGGCGCGAGAACCGGAGGTATGGACGCCGTCGATGGACAGCGAAATCAACGGCTTATCAAAGATCAATGCTTGGGAACTCGTACCTCGCACGCCCGACATGAACGTCATTGGGAATAAATGGGTATACGCACGGAAATTCGACGGAGACGAGGGAGCCGACGGAAGGTGGAAACTGAAGGCGAGGCTGGTGGCGAAGGGTTTCAGCAGATACCCGGAGTCGACTACTTCGAGACTCATGCATCAGTTGTACATTTCGAATCCCTGCGTCTGGTTTGTGCGACGGCGGTCGTACGCGATATGGAAATGGCCCAAGACGACGTCGAGAAGGCCTACCTTAACGCGTCCCCGGAGGAAACTATCTACATGGAGCAACCGGCCGGATACGTCTCCAAAGAATTCCCGACGCACGTCTGCAGGATGGTGCGCGGACTGTATGGATGCATGCAAGCGGGGAATGACTGGTGGAAGCATCTGGATGAGACGTACCAGGACCTTGGGTTCTCGCAATCGCGGTCAGACGAATGCGTGCGGGCGAGGTTCGATGAGGACGGATTGGCAATCACCGCGACATACACGGACAACATCGGGGAGGCAGCGGACTCGGTCGAGGGGCTGGTGACCGTGCGATCCGAACTCGCTGTGCAGTACCGGCTCAGCGGGGGAGGTGAGTTCAAGTACATGCTCGGCATTTTGATCGAGCGAGACCGGGCACAGAAGACGATGCGGATGTCCCAGCGCACCTACGCCGAACGCGTGCTGGATAGGTTCGGGATGAAGGACTCTAACCCGGTCCGCACACCACTCGAGCCAGGCTGCAAATTATCAAAAGAGGCTGAGCCGGCGACCGCTGAACAGCGCGAGGAGATGGAGAAGATCCCCTACCGTGAGGCTCTGGGCGCAATCATGTACCTCGCCGTTGCGATTCACCCCGACCTCGCATACCCTGTACAGCTGCTAAGTCGGTTCATGGCAAACCCGAGTTACGAGCACTGGCGTGCGCTCAAACGTGTGCTTCGCTACGTCAAAGGCACCCTCGACTACGGGCTGACTTACGACGGCAACCACTCGGCAGGTCTTCAGCCCACGGTGTACACGGACGCGTCGCAGGGCGATTGCGTTGACACGGGGCGGTCCACGCACGGTTACGTGGTAATGATGGCAGGCGGACCCGTCTCGTGGAGCTCACGTAGGCAAGCAGTCGTGACCTTGTCGACGACCGAGGCCGAATACATCGCGGCGGTACATGCGGGGCAGACAGGCGTGTGGATCGCGAACTTCATGGACGAGATCTATGTGCCGATCGCGCGTCCAGTGGTGATTCGGATGGATAGTGCTGGGGAGAGAGCTTAGCGATGCGCTCGACGAACTTCTCGCGAGTGCGTCACTTGCACATCCGGTACCACTGGTTGCGAGAGGCAATACGTGGTAAGCAATTGAAGATCATTCATATTCCGGGCTCAGAGAACCCTGCGGACATTTTTACGAAGGCCCTTACTTTACCTACGCTACTTAAACACCTACTTTACATGCGCGTCGCAGTCCCGGGGGAGTGTTGAGGTGGGACCGAGACGCGGGCGCTTGTGATGACACAGACACGTGACGAACGAACGGACTCAACGGACGCGCGTAGAGTAGAGCTACCTCAGTCGAGTACCACGAGGACACGACTGAGGTAAGCTTGTTTGTAGTTTTATTCTCGGATGCTGGGCACTGATACTGTATTCCTAGACTCTGTAACCTTAACAGGTAGTGTAGCAATCCAGTCGAGTACCACGAGGACGCAACTGAGACTCTGTAACCTTAACATCTCCTCTCTTCTGCCTGCCTAGCATCAGAGACTTCCCTCTGGGATAGGTCTGTTCACTCCATCTACTAGTCCTTCACTTCCACTGGCTTTACAGCCCTTCTAAATCTCTTTCACTTCAACAGACTGAACATAGAGCTATATAAGTTGAGTATCAATGGGATGATGTTCATGAATACTGTACATTGGGTTGACGTTGATGTGTCTTGTGCGTGAATTTCAACTAAGATTACTGTCGACCGACCACTTGCCTAATCAGGGCATGTGGCGGGGTGCGTCGTGACAAATATACATCTCTTTTTGAGCAATGTCTGACTGTGCCATAGCTCTCAGACAACCAGCAGTTTGTTGAACATACATCGGCGTCGGGCGGGAATGAGCAAGTGAGAGTGTGCGAGCGGCGGGGTATAGCAATAAACGTGTGCGGTTTGTCTCGTCCTCGGGACAGGGAGGCAAACATGTGAGGTAAATGTTGGAACATGCGTTTAGGCACGAGCTCGCAAGCTCGGCCGAGATAGTTCCTGAATGAAGATAAGGGAGGTCAGGGTATATAAACCGTAGTTTTCGATGTACCTACCTCACGTGATTGCCCATCGGGCATCGTCCGCGCCCGGGACACTCGCGCCCGTCGACCATTGTTCCGCTTGTTCTCACAGTAAATACATGCAAAAGCCGGGCTAATAAATGGATTCCTTATCTAAGTAAGGTACAGATCGGGTGCAGTCATATCGCGCCGCAGCGTGGTGTGTCGGCGAGCCGGGAATTGGGTATGCGCTCACCCGGTTGTTCCAACACAGTTTTCAGCCCAGTTTTCAGCTCAATTGTGAAATTTGTGATTGCGGAGGACCGATTCCCCAAAGTCTCCGCTGCGGCGTGATGCGTCTACCAGTGGATTACGTAAGCATGTGGCGGGCGCGTCAAGTAAGTACCACTGTAGTCACTCCCAACTACTTATGCACACTGAGGTGACATTTGCTCTCGGCAAAGAAGATATTCCTCAGGTAAGTTACTTAGCAAAGATGAGCTCTTGTACTCTAACATTGCCACTCCGTGTACCGTTGACCTGCCACTTTGGCCAACAGGGCTAGTCACATCGTGACTCGCGTGACGTTGCGCGTTGCGCGCAACGGCTCTCCCTGTGGATTCGACTTTCTGGGAGCGGGACCGAGGGGCAGACACGGTCACGTGGAGATGACATGTCGTGAGCGGGGACGTGCTTCTGGACGGCGGTGCGGACAGGCTGTCGGCGTCGGTGACAGCTTCTGTCGTCGACGCCACCTCCCCCGCCCTGCCTACGCTGTCGAGCACGACGAGTGTAGCAGCCCGCTCGCCACCGCGCCTCGGGCCTCGGGGGCCGCCGGTCGTCGTCGCCCGCGAAGGGTGCGTGGCGGGCGACGTGGATGGGGCGGGGTGGGGACAGAAGGCGAGCTGGACAGGCGACGAGCTAGTGGACGGCCACCGTCTTTCCAGGCCGCCGTTTCCTCCACCCTCATTCCGATGGGAAGCCCGGTGTCTTCCCCCGGCTCCCAGCCTTAAATCAGAGCGGACTGCCCACCGGCACACCGCTCTGCTCTCGCCTGCTCCCACCACATCGTCTCTTGCTCTGCTTTCCCCACCATGCCATCTGCTCATGTTCCCAAGGTCCGTCGCCGGGCCCCCCTCTCTTACACCTTACCCACTCAATGCCATCCTCAGAAAACCCAGGTGCTCATTATCGGCGGCGGTCCCGCAGGCAGCTACGCCGCCGCCGCTCTCGCCCGAGAAGGCATCGACGTCGTCCTCCTCGAGATGTCCATCTTTCCCCGGTCCGTTCTCTCCCTTCTTCCCAAGCGCCCCTCACGACGGTCCTCTCAGATACCATATCGGAGAGTCTCTTATTCCCTCCGTTCGACACTACTTACGCTTCATTGGCGCAGAGGAGCTCATTGCCACCCATGGCTTTGCTACCAAGGTGCGCCCATCACCTACCTTCCTCGACGCTCCCAATATTCATCCACTCCGTAGCCTGGCTCCGCCATCAAATTCAATCAATATATGCGCGAAGGTTGTGAGTGGTCGCTGTTCTTGACGCTCCCATCACTCCCGTTGTGCTACTCACGCCTCACGCCTCCCGACTCGTCTGTCTAGACTAACACGTCTTCTCCCTGCGCTTTGTAGACACGGACTTCGTCGCGCTCGGATCCGACAACGCCGCCTGGAACGTCGTCCGCGCAGAGTTCGACCACCTCCTGCTCCAGCATGCTGCCGCCTCCGGCGCACGCGTCTTCGAGCAGACCCGCGTCACCGAGCTCCTGTTCGACGCACAGCCTGCAAAAACAACGCCCGCCCGGCAGAGTGCGCATCGGCCGTCACTCAACCGCAAGGTGTCCGCCGGCAGCTCGAGCTTGAGGGCCGTCGCCGAGGAGAGCCCGCTTCCTGCTGACGCTGCGAGCAGTGGGAAGACGTCGAAGGAAAGCGAACAAAACGTGGGCTTTGGTCGGCCGATCAAGGCGATTTACGAGACGGCCAACGGCGGCAGAGGCGAGATCGACTTTGAGTATCTGATCGACGCGAGCGGGCGCGCCGGCGTGATGAGCACAAAGTGCGTATGTGCGGGTGTGACACTGGGTCATGCAGGCTGATGGCGCGCCAGGTACCTCAAGAATCGCAGGGTGAACGAGAGCCTCAAGAACGTCGCCGTGTGGGGCTACTGGCGCGGCACGGGCATGTACGGCAAGGGGACGGCGAGAGAGAACGCGCCCTACTTCGAGGCACTCAGCGGCGAGTCGCTCCTTCCCACTATCTTGCGCTTACACTGAGCAACGGGCAGACGAGTCAGGCTGGGCGTGGTTCATCCCCCTGCACAACGGGCTCACCTCCGTCGGCGTCGTCATGGCCCAGAAAGAGCTCGGCCTCCGCTCGCGCGCGTCCTCCTCCGCCTCGCCCTCCTGCTCTCCCGCGCCATCCTTCACCAACCCCGCCGCCGCCCCAGGGAGTGCGAGCGCGCGCCCGCGCTCGCTGTCGACCCTGTCCACGCGCACGGCGTCGACGCTCGCGGAGCGCTACCTGGGTTTCCTCCAGCTCGCGCCGGGCGTGCGCGAGCTGATCGGCGAAGGCGCGCTCGTGGATGTCGCGGGCCCCGGCATGGGCATGGGCGTGGGCAGCGAGCATGAGCGGGCCTGGTCCGGTGGGGAGGAGGCGAGGGCGGTGAGGAGCGCGAGTGACTATAGCTACCACGCAGACGTGTATGCGGGCGAGGGGTGGAGGCTCGTGGGGGATGCGGGAGGTGCGTTCGTTTCATTGCGGACGTCGGCGTGGGCTGGTGGCTGATGTGTGGTGGGTGTGGGTGGGTGCGGGTAGCGTTCATAGACCCGTTCTTCTCGTCGGGCGTGCACCTGGCGATGACGGGCGGGCTGAGCGCGGCTGCGTCGATCTGTGCGAGCGTGCGCGGGGACTGCACGGAGGCGGAGGCGGCGCGGTGGCATAGCAGCCGCGTGGCGGTGTCGTACACCAGGTCCGTACGACCTCACGGTTGACAGCGTGTGCTGACGGGAGGTGTACGGGCAGGTTCCTCGTGGTCGTCCTGAGCGCATACAAGCAGATCCGCTCGCAGTCCACCAACGTCCTGGGCGACATCTCCGAGAACAACTTCGACAGGGCGTTCGCGTGCCTGCGACCCGGTGCGTACCCCGCTACGCTCTACTTCCCCGAACATTCGTTGACCACCGTCGCGCGCCCGCGCCCGCAGTCATCCAAGGCGGCGCCGAGATGGGCACGCGCCTCTCCGAGGACGAGCTCCAGCGCGCGCTCGACTTCTGCGTCCACCTCTTCGACCCGACGACGCCCGAGCAGCACGAGCGCGTCCGCCGCACGCTCGCGCGCCTCGCCGTGCATCCTGGCGCTGAGTCAGGGATCCACGTCGAACGCGGTGAGGCCAGGGAACGCCAGTCCCTCCTGGACGTCCGCGCGCCGATCGTGGACCCGTCGAAGCTAGAGAAGCTACTGCGGTTCCAGTCCCGCCGTGGCTCGGAGTCGTCTGCGGATCCTCGCGTCCTGGAGAGGGCGGAGACGACGGGCGTGGCGGGGGCCGCGCCGGGGATGGAGGACGCGGAGGTGAGGATGGTGCTGGAGAAGGTGAACGCGCGGCGGGTGATCCATTCGGAGCACGTGGACGCGGTGAATAGTTTGGAGGAGGAGGCGGTGGATGGGTTTGTGGTGAAGCTGGAGAGGGGTAAGTTGGGCTTGAGGCGGGCGGGGACGGTCTGAGGACTGATGGTAGGGTCGAATTCGGGCTTTGGGACTTGGGTGCTTTGATGAGCGTATGTTGGACGGTCCGTACTCGCGAATCGGTCGGTTTTGGTCGGGTATCGAGGATAAACTGTGTGTAGCAAGTATGACATACATGCCAGTGCGTTGTATTCTACAAATCAGAATGTGATGGTGGCTAGCGCAGGGTCGAAAGCCTTCTAGGGCCTGTCTTCTTTGCGTCTGAAGCTCTGTAGCTTCAAGCATTCTATCATAGATACGGTGTAATGCTAGTATAACTCTAGTGTAGCGTTCTCTTCGAGCCACATACGGCATATATATTCAATCCCATCGGATGCGCTTCGCGTAGTCGCGAATCCGCGAGACGAATGAGTCGTGTATCTGATCGCCGCCGCCCGTCGCCACTCGAAGAATGATCTCATTAAGAGCGGTCGCCCCGAGGACGTCGACGTGGTCCGCCGATGTCCCGCCACCTCGAGGAACCGTGAGTGACGGTTCGTGTGGGAGCTGGCAGAGGATGTTAACGAGTGAGACCGAAAGAGTTGCTGAAGGGCGCACCTCGACTGTCACTACCTCGATACCAGCAGGGTTCCACCGCTTCCGCTTCCAGCCCTCGACGCACATCGCACCCAAGCTCAGGAGGTTGACGGTCCCGTCCCCTTCGCCCATCCGTACACCATTGATGACTTGTGGAGACTCCCCTTCGGCAGTGTATTCGGCGTCGATTTGGCTCTTGCGTAAAAGCGGCAGATCTAGAGGAGCTCGAGGGGTCATGCAGTCGGTGACGTTGGCGCATTGGGCGTCGAGCCTATCTGCTTGGACTTCATCGTGCTCGTAGCCTTCGCGGGTATACCTGGAGGAGTGAACGGAGGCATGTCAATCAGAGCGCCGTGTGTGATCGTGGCGGGGACGGACCAGTACGATCGCTAGAGCAAGGAATAGTGATGAGCGATATAAGTAACACGCGTGGTACGAATGTCGGCACACCTCCGTTTCTTTGCCATGTCCGTAGACGCAGTAAAACTTCGTCGTAGGCGCATCAGGCAGCCTATCGATGTCAGTCACGGGACGGAACAGAACGGCGCTGGGACATACTGTATTTCCAAAGGATTGCTCCACTTCCGATGATCCTTGTTATTCCGCTTCAGCTGCTCTTCGTCCCGCTCAATCCCAAACGAGTAGTTAGAGTCTATCATTTTCTGCATGGGCAGACGTTTCAAACCACTCATACCAAGACATGCAGTCATGGGACGCACCTGGAACTGAGTCGGCGTCCGCTCCAAGATCCACGTGCTGGCTTCCGAGGCAGTCATGTTCCGCAGCCCAGATTTTGCGCCTTCGGTGCTTAGGACGGACTCGCGGAAGAGGATGAGCTCGCCGTGGCTCCGCGCATCGTCAGACATGTCGTCCGGCGCGGAAGTTGCATTGCCCCAGACAGCGTCACCGCCCTAGTCTGGTGAGAAGACGGCCAAGTGTGAGAGGAGGGCAACGTTACCTTCATCCACATGCTGGCGCTGCCTGCCCAGCTTCGGAAGAGCGTTTGACGTTCCCGACGCGAGAAGAAACGCTCCAGAACTTGTCATCGTGCCGTTAGTATGCATACGTGCGAGTGAGCGGAGAGTAGCACCATATGCTCCAGCGGGGTGAACTTGGACAGTATCTTTCATCTCCCCTGAGAGGAAAGCCGACATAGATTTGACCTAGAGACCGGCTATGAACAATACTGCAGAAAGTATGTGTGCAAACGTACCACTCCCTGTTGTGCCCGATGAGCACTCGTCTACTGTTAGCGAAGGAAAGACTTACCAAGTGAGTACCAGCGATGGTGATCAGTGCTTCGACATTGTCCTTCAAATTCCAGGTCGTATCAAATCACTGACACAACAAGACGGATACGCACCTCGACCCACGTTGGACCACCGTTCCCATGTTCAGGCGATTCTACCCACTTGAAGCTATGTCAAGTTCATAACATGGGGGTGGGTTTGCAGCGAGCAATATTGAAATGACAACGTCAGTGTACAGCTCGGAAGGCTGCGTCCCAGATGACATACAAGTACTAGAGTGACTGTCAGTAATATTGCCTGCGACAGGCTGGTAGAGCTCATCTTGCATACCAGCATTACCTGATGCGAAAGGATATCAGTCGTGCAACGAAGCAATAGGTAAATCGGATCGCACAGTGCTACCCATGGAATGCGCGGCGAGAACGACGCGTCTTCCTTCACGTTTCCTGACAACACCGCTTTAAGCACACGGTCACCTACGGAAGCCACCAGTAACTACCGAAAGCCCTCTATGGTCATCTTAAGCTTTGTGAAGTACCCATCGCGCTCCTCGAGGTTGTAATATGATAAGCGCCAGTCATAAGGTGCGAGGTGTAGATTGTTAGTGTCGTAGTTCACAACGGCTAGATTTTCCACGATCTTCGACCTTGTCAACGTACGGGGACGCGTAAGTTTGTTGGGTACGAGCTGCATCTACATGACACGTACCAAAGCCAGTAGCCCTGGACAAAGCTGCTTGCGGCGTCGATGCCCTCTGCAGACCTCACCTTTGCGCCGGGGGGATCGAGGCCGGTCACCGGGTCGAGCATGAGCGCCGCCATCCACTTCTCCTTGTTGAACATGACTTGCTGAAGCATTGAGAAGCCGCCCCAGACCTTCTGGCGGAAGAACGGCCTGTACTCTGGCGTTGTTGACCAGGACTCGAGTCCCTGTGGTGAGACAGGTAGGCCGCACACGCTCAATATGCGACGTCAACACTCACAGTGGAGATGATACCGGGTACTAGGACAACGGGGTATTTGGCGGTGAGGCCTTCTGCCGCGACCTTCTCTCCGACGGAGAACTCAAGACCGTTGGTGTTGAGTTTCCAGGGCTCCGGGATGCTGCTCCAAAGTCTACGCCACTCCGTCTCGAACCGGGTGAGGTCTATCTGCAGTTCGATCTGGGGCATCTGAGGGAGAGTGAAGTCGTATTGGTCGAGGAGCAGGGCTAGATGTGTTTGCAGATCGGTGAAGTCGGAGGGCTGGATGAGGACGAAGCCCAGCATGACTCCCACTGCGAGGCATGCCGTCATACATTGAGACGCAAACTACTGATGATATGGTACTCACGGATGACGCCTAATGGAAAGAGAAAGCGGCGGGTTGTAAACCAATGCCGGGCTTTCTACGACGACTGTGAGACAACCGGCAGACGGTGCAAATGACCACCAAGGCAGCTCATTTGCGAACATACCTCTTTCTTCTTGAGATCGTCTACTTTGTGTGCAAGCTCTTGCTTGAGATGCCGGACTTCTTCTTTATCATGGCCGGTGTGTTCGTCGCTCGGCGTTCCGGGCTCGTCCTCGGCGTGCGCCTTGGCTCGCTTGCGCAGAGGCATGTCTGTGCTGGGGGGTGGTCGTTGCGGTCGTGTGGGATGGCGTCGTCGCGGTCGTGTGGGATGGCGTCGTCGCGGTCGAGTGGGACTCGGAGGGCGTCGTTCGGAGGGCGTCGTCGCTGGCAGCTGCGGGCCGCGAGCACGACGTCATGGGCCAGCATACGCGATCACGTGGCGCGTCGCGAGAGTTGAAGAGACGGGTTCCCACGGAGAGTCGAACCGTGTTGTTGGGACTTGTTGCGATCTTCCGCGTTCACCAGGCCACCACTGTCCCCGCCTCTCTCGCCGCCGTTCCGCACGATGAGCTCTGGCCTCCCGCTCCGCGACCGTCTCCAGTCCAACTCGCCTGACCCGCCCCCGCCTGGCAGCCCATGGCTCGGTCGTCCGACCACCCCGCTCCGTATCGCCAAGCGCGACTCGCCGCAGGGTGCCCACCTGTCCCGCCGCCAGTCATCCAGCTACAAGCATCTGCGCACCAACAATCTTGTCTCCAAGTCTCCCTTCAGGTCCCAGCTCCCCACGCCAGCCAAATTGACCCCCTCTAGACCCACACCTGCTCGACAATCTGCCGGGCTCTCTCCCTCGCCGCGTAAAGTGAGTGGCGAGAAACGTCCGCGCCCCCACTCCATGGTTGCCACCGAGAACGAGCACCCTCTCGGCTTCAAGAGACGCCAGTCCCGGGCTTTCCAGGGGTTGCTCGAGAAGGAGCCCGTCACCAAGAGCCCCTTCAGGGTAGTCCCTCCCGAGTTCGACTCCGACGACGCCCTCCCACCTCCGCTGCCTCCCAAGCTCACTCGCATCCCTGTTGCATCTGCCTCGCCCGGTCGGTCCTCGCTCGTCTCCAAGCGCCTCCATGGTCCGCGCACCGTCGGGAACGGTTCGTTCAGTCGCCGTCAACGCCGCAAAACTGTGACGTTCGACGAGCACTGCGACGTTCTCGAGTTTCACGTCGAAGAACACGAGATAGGCGAGGACGTCATATCGACCGATGAGGAGTCTGGCGACGATGAGGAGGGCGTACTGCAGCCGATAGAACCTCATCTCCTTCCGGACGCACCGTCTCCCACCAACGAAAGCTTTGACAGCTCGCACGCCGCTAATGACAGTATCACAGGGCTCGTTGAGACTCTCCTGCAAGATACGGATGACCCGCACACCCCGCCTCGCCGCGAAAGCTCCCTCCCTCCCGACACCGACACCGAAGACGGCATTCCCTTCGGGCGCACACATCATTCCGAAAGGCTGAACGCCGCCCACCAGTCAGATCCCATCCACGACGCTTATCCTGGGCCGGAGCCCCTCGGCATGTCAACATCGACCCCTCCCCGCTCCCGATCTACGTCTCCCATTATCGATGTTGGATCGCCTTCCCGCAGCTTTAGTGGCACACCGGAACGTCCCAGTGCGAGCGAGCTTGATGAGGATGTACGCATGCTTCCACCTTCTCCCTCTCCTGCTAAACGACCGAGCAAGGCGTTTGGTGTCCCGGGCGAGCATGTCTTAGTACCGAGGTTCTCGCTCGAGCAAGTGAGGCTCGGTGGCACAACCTGTAGGTGACGTACCAATTTTACTCACTTTATGCTCGTTTTGACGCGTGAAAAGCCTTCGCAGAGGATCCGTTTTCCGTGCCACACGTCAAGGAGGAATCGCTTCCGCCTGAGATCTCGTTTGCATCTGGCGGTTCCTCGGGAGACGACTGCATGGACCCTGCGAACTTGTCCATCGGACATTCCGAGGTTTCTTTGGAGGGCCTCGACCGTGAACAGACATCGCGCGAGGAAGATGCTACGGACGACGAAGAACTTCTCCCACCACAACCGCCGTTCTTTGCCATGAAGCAGGACGATGGCGTTGTCTCCTCGCGTACGTCGACCCCGCTGGAGCGCAGTGACTCGCACGCGTCAACGGCCCAGGACTTCAACTTTACATCGCCGATTACCTTGATGCGGTCGAGTTCGCCGCGTCGCGAGATACACATGCCGAAAGCCATTCGACCGGGAGACTCGCTCACTCCCGAGAAGATCATGTCTTCACCCAGAGCATCTCCCAGGGTATCCCCCGCGAACGGCTCGAACACCAGCAGGCCGGCCTCGCGGAGCTGGAGCGTGGATCCCGAAACGACGTCCGGCCACCCGCTGCGCGAGCAGACTCCCGGAGAGGCCGAGGACGGTGTTGTGCCGCAGAGAGAGGAGGCAAAGAATGGCGTCATCCCCGAGGATGACATGCGTATGGACGAGGATCGCCGCAGCAACGCCAGCACGGTCAGCGACCACAGCGTTCGGGAGCCGCCTCCACTGAGCAGAGAGAAGAACTACACCTACGACGGCGTCATGTCCCTCGACCCCAACCCGCAGCCGATCGACCCGCCGCGCCCGAACGTCCTCATCCGTGCGCAGAGCGACGTCGAGGACCGATCTGTCTTCCAGGGCATCCAGATGGAGTTCGACCACAGCGCGTTCGGGCTCGGCCAGGATGACATGTTTGGCAGAGCAGGCTCGGTATCCAGTAGGGGCGACGTTGACTTGGGTGACGTGAGCGCGCTTGACAGGCTCATGGAGAACGTCGCGCAGGGGTTACCCGGTGACACGGGTGCGGAGCTTCAGGCGATGCAGGCTGAGGGCGGTGTGAGAGCCCGGCGAACAACCCCGCTCACCTTCCCTCAGGAAACTGAAGACGGGCAAGCTGACGATGCTGCGATGGCCTCTCCCGTGCGTAAATGCTACCTGCCGGAATTCTCGTGGCGCTGACTGCCTATTCATAGACGCGAACGACCGTGAACAGCGCGCCGCCGCCTCCGCCCCCCAAGGAGGCTATTCGTGCGCGGGAGGACCTGATCAAGGCGAAGAAGCGCGAGGCAAAGCGGAAGGACGAACTCGCATCGCTGGGACACTCGACTCCCAGTGCCGTACAGGCGAGGCGTGCAGGTCGCCCGAGCAGGCGCAGGAGTATGAGTACGGGCGATGCAGAGGATTTGCTCACGCGGACACCAGCGGCTCAGCGCCGAGCGGCTGCGCTGAGGTGCGAAGGCCTCCTCGACGATCTGAACATGGCGCAGGAGGACGATCCGCTTGCGGACAGTATCAACCGGGAGTTGCGCAAGCTCGAGGATCCGACCAAGAGCGTACGCCGTGCATCGTTGAATTTCCGCAACGGTACACTGACTGCTTTTCAGAAGTATCACGTTCGTCAACATCAGGAGACCATCTACGCAAGTTCCGATGCGGAGCAGATCTCTCATGTAGGCAACGCAGGTGACGTCAACGGGGGAAAGGCTTGGAGGATCGTGAAGCGGCCCTCCGACATGGTGGGATGCTTTGCTTGCTTTTGACGTAGCTTTGTTTTGACATGAATTGTCGCAGAACGAATACGCGAGGCAACTCAAGGAGCTACGTGCGCAGGACAAGTCAGGAAAGGCACACGGCAAGGTGTTCGTCAGAGGTAACGAGCCGTCGCTGTGTGTCGATTGCAATTATCTGACCCATCTGCTCGCCTGTCCTTAGTGACCGGTCTAAAGGGGGTTCAGGTGCCTCTTCCGCGGGAGCCAACCATCATAACGTGTACGCTGAACAACGGCATCCACTTCGTCACCACTCCGGAGTGTCGCTTGGGCAAGGATTGTCGTATCGAGCAAGAATTTGAGCTGTGCGTAATCCACTTGTCAGAAAGTTATCATGCTGATGGTTTCGCGGGCGGCGATAATCAGAATCGAGCACAGCAAGCTCGAGTTCACGCTTACGATCAAAGTTCGACGTGACCCGCATGTGGTGGCGCAGTTCAAAACAAACACTCCGCCACCTCCTCCCGCTCCATCCGTCGCTGCTCGCCCTGTTCCGCCCCCCTCCAAAGGCGGAATGCTGAATTTCTTCCGCTCTTCGTCGCCGAAGAAGCCTGCCAGGCCAATGTCTGCCCCCGCTGTGCCTGTACCGGAGTTCAAGCTCGTTAATAACTTGGCCCGCTACCTCAAACCTGACGGCACACTAGCTCGTGCCTTCATTTCCTTCCGTGACATCGCCCATCGATGCGATGCAACACGTTTTGAGGTCGCATATCCTCTGATCGGGCAGCGCCTCGAATCACGGACATCCACCCGGACTTTCCAGGTGGGCGAGATTATGCTGCAGATTTTCCGGCTACCGCCTCTGCCTGGCATTCCATCTGAGCAGCTGCCGCAAAGCCTAGATGAGTGCCACAAGGGCTTACGCCATTGCAACTGGCACAAGCAGACGTATTTCGAGGGCACGTTGACGCAGTCTGGAGGCGATTGTATGGTGAGTTCTCGAGCAGTCTCGTTGGACAGGTGCTGACGGACTGATTCTAGTCTTGGCGTCGACGGCATTTGAGACTGGTCGGCGCGAACCTGGTTGCGTACAACGATGTCACGAAGAAGGTAACGGCAACTATTGACCTGCGCAAAGCTGTGTCGGTGGAGGATGACGACGTGGCGAACAACGCTCTCAGCCCCCAGTCGGGAGTGAGCAACCGCAGTCGACATGTAGACGAACTTGACATTCCATATGGTGTTGAGCGGTCTTTCCGGCTTGTTTTCCTCCACGACCAAGAGATCACCTTCTTCGCTGACACGGAGGAGGAGAAGAGCAGATGGTATGTGTTCTACTATCAAGGGTACAAAGCATCTCACACGCAGTAATGCAGGGTTGAGACACTGCGAGCTCTTGTGCGGCGGGTGCCGCAGAATCCACTGTGGGCGGAGATGTTGTGGCAGAGACAAGAAGCTGGGAAGCACACACAGGGCCATGGTGTTCTTGCACTACATCATTAAGTGCCATGACTTGTCCCTTATCCTATCTATAGCTTTCGACCTTCACTGTTCTGTGTTAGTAGCTTCATTGCCCAAGCTGTCTATTATATGACATTATAGGTGGAGATTGTAGCAGTTGCATCTGATGTGACTTACACCAATCACTTAGTTGATGTCAATGTACATGAGCTATTGATCTTTATAATAGTCATGAACTTGCTAAGGACTCAACAGTTGTATTCTGCCTGCAATGTGTGTGTGCACTTAACATCTGCTCAATTTTCCATATAGCAAAAGAGTCAGACAGTGTTTGCCAAATTGGGCAAGTGATCAAAAACCTAAGCATAAAGAGCTGAGATCACTTGAAAAGGTAAATTTGTCAGCATGCTGGTGAATGGGAGTGCTTCAAAACCATTGAGCAACTGCATCAGTTGATAAGCCATTATTATGAGGCATCTTAACTGTACATTTTATATTTGCTCTTGGGTGTCATTCTTGCTATTTGCAAATTAGTTGGTGACATGTTTTACACATGTTTTGCACAACTACAATTCATGATGTTCTGTCCTGCATAACTCATGAATGTGACCATGAATGCCCATACTTGTATAGATATTTTGATGTACTTGACAAGGAGCTACTGAGTCTATCAGGATCAGAGTAGGTATGAGTGCAATGAACATCTGACCTCAGTTGTGTAGGATACCCAACTGAGGAAAGAGAGAAGAGTGGGTGGGAAACAAATGTGACCACCAGTGGGGTATCATGTGTGGCAGGTGGGGGATCACACTGTGTCCCAACACCACAGTTAGTTTGTCAAAAGCTTGAGGTTATGCAATGCTGTGCACAAGGGGCATGCTCAGCACAGATGCTCACCTAGGCATGCACCCCAGGTCTATTTTGGTGGCAGTATGCTGTTTTACAATGTTGCAGGCCAGTGTCCTGATACTCAAGCAATTTTAATGTGTGCTTGTACTACAATACCTACCCAAATGCAAACCTACATGGTGTTACCAATCATTGGAGTTTGCACAAAGTGCAAACAAGAGGCAATCCACTTGCACCACCCTACATTATGACTCCTGAGGTATGAAGGAATCATTCTTATCACTGGGGGCAAGACACGTCGGTCGGAGCGCGAACATTGGAAGGACATTGTACGAATTATGATATGTTTTGTCACAGTTTCCTGCGGCCAAACACTGCGAGGACATTTGCCATGTTTGGACACCGGACATGCAGCATGTTTGTAGCATGTACTGTATGGAAACAGCAGGGAATAATAAATACTGGCCTTGGTATGTCCTGATACAGAACATGAGGAATACAGCCGAAATGATGGTGCCTACAACATTGTGCGAACATCGCGTGTATACTAGAATGACATAAGCATGTCCTGAGCATGCCCGGAGCGAGGACATGCTGCATGTCCACAAATGGAACATGTCGAGACCATACAACATGTCCGCAAATCCAGCAATGTTCTTTGAATTTTCTTAGCATGCCTTGCATTATGACATGCAGTATGTCCTCGCTCCGGACATGCTTATGTCATTCCAGTGTACATGCAATGTTTGCATGATGTCATAGGTGGGAACATCTTGGCTGTATTCCTCATGTTCTGTATCAGGACATACCAAGGCCAGTATTTATTATTCCCCGCTGTTTCCATACAGTACATGCTACGAACATGCTGCATGTCCGGTGTCCAAACATGGCAAATGTCCTCGCAGTGTTCGGCCATGGAAAACCATGAGAAAATGTATCATAATTCGTACAATATCCTTCCAATGTTCGCGCTCCGACCGACGTGTTTTGCCCCCAGTGTATGACTGGAGGGAATGTAACACTTAGCATGGAGCCCAATGTGGCAGGTTTTTCCCACAGTGCATGTGACTGTTTGAGTGCCAGATATAGCTGAGTTTCAATTTTCAGACTCCCAGGTGCCATAGATCCCTGCATAATATTTTCAGCTTGTAGGGCTCTGCAGTAAGGGTAGTAAACTTGCTGGGGAGAGGGCCATAGCTGGCAGTACGATCCCTTTTGTAGGAGATATGTCAATTCATGAACAACTTCATGCTGCCCGCATCAGAAGTCATGCTTGGCAAGACTGCTAGTATATTGTCTATGCATAGAGTACTGACATATCTTCCACATTTTGCACTTCAGAGTAGCCTGCTAATTTATTAGGTTGTTGTAATATGAGGATCATAGCTTGCAATCATGAGCAACAGACATTATGGATCTGTTTCTTACTTGGTAAATTGCCAAGTTGCTTATCAATATGATCTGAATACTAATGAGCAGTGTTACTGGTTTGTATTGATAGTAACATAGAGCAAATAGCTTGGGAATGTTGCAAAGAAGTAAGGAGAGCCTCTAGATCAACTAGAACTCAAGGAAGGGGAATCTGGGGGGTTGACTACAGTAACCACTACTCAGTTGGGACTTGCTGTCAGTGCTGTTGTACAAGTATTAGCCCTTGATCAGAGAAATTCTGATACCAAAGGATGTCTTTCAGTAGATTGTTAACAGTACTTCCCCAAGTCCAAACCAATCAACAGTGGAGGATGGAACCAATATACAGAGGAGAAGTATACCAGTAAGGAATTCTGAAAAAGGCCTGTCAAGAATTGATGTGTTATACAAGGAATACAACCAAAGACTGTGCAGTTTGCTCTCACCATAAGTGAACAGTTACCAGACACTGACCAGTAGTACAAAGCCATACTAAGGTATGTTACTGGATTGGAGCTCAGCTCCTGAGTCAATAGTAATGGGCTCATGTAGTACAATGTGAAGCAATGTATCACCATAGTAAGTGCCATCAAGACTGATAGAGTCATGGGCAGGATTGATCACTGATGAATTGAAGGTACACTGGCATAAGAGTACAGAAGCAAGTGGTAGATGAGATAAATGTTTGGACATGCGCATAGGGATGCTCCTTTTGTGCATTTATGCACAGCCTTTTAGCTACATAAAATACTTCATAGAATCCTACAAAATAGTAGAAGACTCAGTACACCACTTTCCAAGGCCATTCAAGATGCACAATAAGCTCACAGGCTTATTGTAAGGCAAGGGTAGATGTGCCAATAATTCTCACTGATCATCAAGGATGTGCTCTGTGAACTCTGCATTAGCACATCTGAGATGTACTGTCATGCATTGGCCTACAACAGTCAGCACAATATGATGTCATGGGATCATCTGATTTTATCTCATTTCCTACCATTTATCTAGCATTGCAGAGACCATCAAAGCATTTGATCACCTATGTGTGGTGTCCCTACTTTATGACATTGCTAGCCTATAGACTTTCTAGCAACAGTAGTAGATGCACAACACAACTTGTACAATGTCTTTCTATCACTTTCTAGGATCAGTACAGTGTCATAAAGCTCTGTGAACCCATAATATTGATAGCTATGCCATTCACATGTGAGACAAAGCCAATATTATGAACATACTCAGCATTAACTGTGGCCTTTGTGCCACAGGTGTTCACCATTTTCTGCATATGCCATCGCCTGCCCAAGGGTTTAGACATGAGCCAATCACTACTGACAGCAAGCAGTACAAGGTGAGTGGAATCATACAGAATATTTCCTTGTTCTATCCACATTTTCTGAGCCCAGACACAGCAGATAACTCGGACTTTCCATTTTGAGAAGGTCAGGTACCACATATGGCAGGTTTCATTCAGGTCTCATATAGCCACACAATCCATAGGCAGTTGGCAAGCATCACAGGAAACACAAACAAAGTGAAAGAACCAGTGTGTACAGAGGAATATGTATTTTATTTTGCTTTGTGAATGGTGGGTGCCATGTTGATATGAATCCATGGGAAGGCATACTATGTACAGCCTCTCTGACATCATATACATGACTGGGAATATTCCCAATTGTTTTTGACTTTTTGGGAGACCATAGCACAGTAAATACATTGTCACTAATGAGCTTGTGGCTTGCATTCAAACTCAGCCCAATAGCCTGCCTTTGCAGGGCCTATTGAAGAGTTGAACTGAACAGAATAGCCTAGGATCCTGTCTGGAGCTGCCAGTCCCCGGGAATTCCAGGTGATAATGGTGCTTACAAGATGGACCAAGACTCACTGACAGAGTGGCTTGTATCAGGCTATGCATGGGTCATTCTGCACTATCATATGTTTTCTGCCATATTGGAGCCTCAACAGTCAACTCAATATGAATTCATAGTACTATCTGATTTTTCTCTGATTTTCCTGCTATTTATCCAGTCCTGCAGAGGCCATGCACGGCCAACTTCCCAAATGGGCAGGGGACTAACCATATATGGCAGTTTTGTATGTTTGATATCCTCCACCTCACAGAGCCCATACATGTGGAACTGTCTTGTACAAGCATCATACACACACCAACATTTGCTTATATCCCCAGTATCACTTGCCAAGGTCAGTACTCTGTGAAAAACAACAAGAACACCTAATCTGGGCACCCCTGTCAGTACTCAAGGGGCATTCCATGGAGAAGCAATATTTTAGGATTTTTCCGCATTTAATGGGGTTCTAGTAAGAGCTCAGTTAGTGTGGCTTGAAGCCATCTCAAAAAACTCGGCATGAAGAGCTGAGATTGAAAGATTACTTTAAAAGGGAATCTTTGTCACCATTTCAGCCAATGGGAGTGCTCCAAAATCCCCTTTGAGTGACTGGAGTCGTCGACAGGCCAGAATTCCGGCCTGTCGACGACTCCGCTCACCTGATCATCCCACGATCAGCCGCTGATTAGCCACGTCGTAGACCCCCATGTGATCCGGCCTATTAGCCCCGATCAGACAGATTGCCTTACCCGTAGAGAAACCTCCTCAGAAAGCCGGGGAGATCTAAGCCACTTACCTCGCCGCAAAGGGCTAGCTCACGTGCCTCTGCCTAGCCCGTCCCGCACGTGTCTCCCTTCTCAATCTCACGTGTCTTGGCCGGTCTTGCCCTCACGTGCTGCCCTCGGCACTGTCCGCACGTGCCCGAGTCCCCGCTCGCCGCGCGCCTACCCTTATCGGCGTCAGGCTTCCGCTCCCGCCCGCTGTTCCGCGCCCATCTCCCGCCCCTTCCTGTTTTGGAAGCACGGTCCAGACTCCCCGCCGGCACTTCCTCTCCCCGCCGGCGCTCTCTCTTCCGTTCCCTTTCCGGTAACGTGACCGGGCTCCCGCCGGCGCTTTCCCTGCTGGGTAACGTGATCGGGCTCCCCGCCAGCGCTCCCTCTTCCTTTCCCTTTCTGGTAATGTGACCGGGCTCCCGCCGGCGCTTTCCCTTCTGGGTAACACGATCGAGGCTCCCCGCTGGCGCTTCGCGCTCTTGTTCTCCAACTACCGCTCTCACCGTCTTTCCCTCTTGTCAACGCTCCCTTCATCGACCCGCACCACACGACTAGTCGCTCTTGGGGGCTCCGACACGGAGCCTTTGCTATTGGTCTCTCATGGGCAACAAGTCAAAACCCAGGCTTTCGTCGAAGGTCACACTGATGTATGGGCGAGGTATTGGGAGGAAGAGTGACTCGGAGAAGATGCACGTCAGTACGTCGTTGAAGCGTCGACAGGAGGACGAGAGGACTCGCGCAGAGATCATGACGGGTGAGTGTCCGTCGTCGTACACGTCGTACTGATTGATCTTATAGCTGTACAGGGATGTCGTTCGACGATCGCGAGTTCATCAGTCAGATAGCCCCGTCTACAAGCACAGCTGCCAAGGTGGAGGGCTGGGAGGATATCTCTTTGCCACCTGGCGAGGAGTCCATGTTCCTCAGTCACGAAGGGGGCGAGAGCGAGCTGATCAACAATATCTTCTTGGAAGACCAATCAAGGTACGTTGCTTCCTTACTCTCTCGCCTTGTGCTCATCTTGAGTATCCAGCAAGCGAAAGGACGGACGCGGCTGGCGCGATCGAGTCCACATCCGCAACCACGACTGGATGGCCCAACGGGAGGAGCTTATCCGCGCGTATCTGGAGTACCGAGCTGGTAGGGAGCCAATGGAGAGCGAGGAGCTGGAGCAGTGGGAATTCGTCATGGTGGACTTCTTTAGTACGTCCACCAGCATCTCACTGTACCTTACAGGTCGTCATCGAGCTTGTAGGCATGCGTTACCGGTCTATTTGCCCTGCAGCGCCGACAGACCACATCAACCCCACTCTCCTTCGTCACGGCTACATCGGATCGGCACCATTGCGGCCATCGGTCGCCGTGTCTCTCGATGTTCTCGAGGCGTATCGGCAGCAGCATCGTGTGTGCCCGAGGTTCGGTCTTCAAGCACAGGTCAAGGCATTGTGTTATCTGCACCAGGTGAGTCAAGTAGTACCTCGCGCCTTCGTCTCTAATGATGTACCCAGGTTCCTTTCAATCGCTCTCTTGTCGAACAGTTGAACGTCGTGTTTGACGTCTACCTCGAGATCTTGCACGGCGTCGACATGCTTGTCAACAATGCACTCGGCCGCAACACGCCCAACTGGCGCATGCTCAATGTGTGCGCCCCGTGTCTGTATGCCCTCGAAGGAGAAGAATCCCTGAAGCCGAAGCTCCTTGCATGCATGGATGGCAACCAGTCGCTGAAGCTGGTTGACGAAACATTCTGGGCTGGAACCGCACACCTTGATCATCGAACGGCGCGGACGGACATATGGAGAGCCTACTGAGTGGGAAATCATGTTTCGAACGGTCCACCCAGAGTGCATTTGGCCCGTTTCTAACGGTGTACCCGGGCTCGGCCGGAGCACTCCGGGTCTACTGTTTGGAGCGGCCGCCGCCAGCAACGAACCGGCCGGAGGAAGGGTGGTGGTTTGGAATGGTCCGGCCAGAGTGTTGGGTAATGTTCCGGCCGGAGCTCTGGTGAACGTACCGGCCGGAGGCCTCGAGAAATATGGGTTTCCTACAGTCCGGCCGGACTGTTATCCAATGTTCCGGCCGGACCCTGGTCAACGGTCCGGCCGGAGGCCTCGAAAAATTACGTTTCCTACAGTCCGGCCGGACATATACCCAATGTTCCGGCCGGACCTTTGATCAGTGTCCCGGCCGGAGGCCTCGAAATTTGAGCTCTCAACGGTCCGGCCGGGCTCATCACTAACGGTCTGGCCGGGCTCATCACTAATGGTCCGGCTGGAGCACTTAGCAATGATTCAGCCTGGCCAGGGGTTGGTTTCGGACGTCTGGCCGGCCCCCAGGTGAAACGGTCCGGCCGGGCAAAATCCCAACTTCCAATGTGAACAGGCCGGCCGGAAGCCTTGCAAAATCTGGGCTGTAAATGGTCCGGCTGGGCTAGTTTCTAACCATCCAGCCAGACCCCAGATGAACCGACCGGCCAGGCTTCTCCCAGCCAGACCCCTCAGAATTGATACACTAGTAATATAACAACAAGAATTGTTAGTTGTAACAACCAAGCTCAATATTTAACCACCAAGCCCAGAGATGAGCCACCAAGCTCGGTATCAAACCACCGAGCCCAATGGTGAGCCACTGAGCACAGTATTGAACCACCACCGAGGTTAAACAGCTAGGCTCAGTGGCCGAGAAAAATTGGCCGGGCTCGGGCCGAGGATAAATGGCCGAGGCTCGGGCCGAGGATTTGAGCGCCGAGCTCGGTGAAAACCGCCGAGGTCAGTATCAAAGCATTGAGCTCAGTGTTAAGGGGCCCAGTTAAAGGGCCGAGCTGAGTGTTCAATGACCGAGTTTGTTGTTGAAGCACTGAGCTCAGAAATGGCCGAGGTTAAACCACCGAGCTCGGTGAAAAACGGCCGGGCCGTCAGATTGCCATATAAGGAAATTTGGTATCATCTGGTAGCCCTTCATTCACAGAGTACAGTATATGTTCCCTAGTGTACAGAGATGCCTAGTTAGGTCAGAGAATACAAAACAAAATATGCTCGCAGGCTTCTCTGAGAACATACTATTCAACTCCTGAGGCCAGTTTTCTTTTCCCACAATGTTTGACTATCTAGAATGTGCTATTTCAATGCACAGCCTACATCCCCAACAGGAATAGTCTTATTCTTTGAAGCTGAATGCAGGACAGGAGATAAGGGGTATACATGTTGGATAATGATGTTCACTCCCTGCAGCCAACATTCTTTCCAAATAGTGTTTGACTATCTAGAATGATTCATTTCCTCACAATGAGTGAGTCCTCCAAAGGAATAGTCTTATTCACACAAGCTGAATGCAGTACAGAGTCAAGGGAATCTGGTCTCATATGAGTATCACTCAATTTGAACAATGCTGATCATCACTTCTGTATCCATGCATGATATAGCTGAAGAGTCTATACATTGGACAGATGTGTCGCATTTTGCTCTGGCTGGCCTAGGACAGTGCACCGGCCGGACCGTTTGCTACGAGCAATGGCCGGCCGGACCATTGGCAATGAGCATTGTCCGGCCGGACCATTACCAATGGAGAGATGTTTCTGTGGCCAGTGCAATGCGCATGGGTGCACATCACAGTTTGATACAGACAATCATTCGAAGCAGGCCCCATCATGACACAATAATGCATGTTCCCCTTAGCTCCATGCTCAGTTCAGCTAGGAAGAATAAGACTATTCCTCTTGAGGACTTTGCTGTTCATGTTGGATTAAGCCATTCTAGTTTGTCAAACATTGTGGGCAAAGCATATTGGCTTTACAAAGTAAACATAGTTCATCTGTATCCCACTCCACCCTTGACACCTTAACTCTGTACTGCATTCAGCTTGTGTGAATAAGACTGTTCCTTTGGAGCACTTACTCCATGTGAGTAAATGAACCACTCTAGATGGTGAAACCCTATTTGGAAAGAATATTGGCTGCAGGAACCAACATTCAAGTCAGACATGCATATCCCATACCTATATGCCCCTTATCTCTTGTCCTGCATTCAGCTTCAAAGAATAAGACTATTCCTGTTGGGGATGTAGGCTGTGCATTGAAATAGCACATTCTAGATAGTCAAACATTGTGGGAAAAGAAAACTGGCCTCAGGAGTTGAATAGTATGTTCTCAGAGAAGCCTGCGAGCATATTTTTTTTGTATTCTCTGACCTAACTAGGCATCTCTGTACACTAGGGAACATATACTGTACTCTGTGAATGAAGGGCTACCAGATGATACCAAATTTCCTTATATGGCAATCTGACGGCCCGGCCGTTTTTCACCGAGCTCGGTGGTTTAACCTCGGCCATTTCTGAGCTCAGTGCTTCAACAACAAACTCGGTCATTGAACACTCAGCTCGGCCCTTTAACTGGGCCCCTTAACACTGAGCTCAATGCTTTGATACTGACCTCGGCGGTTTTCACCGAGCTCGGCGCTCGAAACCTCGGCCCGAGCCTCGGCCATTTATCCTCGGCCCGAGCCCGGCCAATTTTTCTCGGCCACCGAGCCTAGCTGTTTAACCTCGGTGGTTCAATACTGTGCTCAGTGGCTCACTATGAGCTCGGTGGTTTGATACCGAGCTTGGTGGCTCATCTCTGGGCTTGGTGGTTAAATATTGAGCTTGGTTGTTACAACTAACAATTCTTGTTGTTATATTACTAGTGTATCAATTCTGAGGGGTCTGGCTGGGAGAAGCCTGGCTGGTCGGTTCATCTGGGGTCTGGCTGGATGGTTAGAAACTAGCCCGGCCGGACCATTTACAGCCCAGATTTTGCAAGGCTTCCGGCCGGCCTGTTCACATTGGAAGTTGGGATTTTGCCCGGCTGGACCGTTTCACCTGGGGCCGGCCAGACGTCCGAAACCAACCCCTGGCCAGGCTGAATCATTGCTGAGTGCTCCGGCCGGACCGTTAGTGATGAGCCCGGCCGGACCGTTGAGAGCTCAAATTTCGAGGCCTCCGGCCGGGACACTGATCAAAGGTCCGGCCGGAACATTGGGTATATGTCCGGCCGGACTGTAGGAAACTAATTTTTCGAGGCCTCCGGCCGGACCGTTGACCAGGGGTCCGGCCGGAACATTGGATAACAGTCCGGCCGGACTGTAGGAAACCCATATTTCTCGAGGCCTCCGGCCGGTACGTTCACCAGAGCTCCGGCCGGAACATTACCCAACACTCTGGCCGGACCATTCCAAACCACCACCCTCCTCCGGCCGGTTCGTTGCTGGCGGCGGCCGCTCCAAACAGTAGACCCGGAGTGCTCCGGCCGAGCCCGGGTACACCGTTAGAAACGGGCCAAATGCACTCTGGGTGGACCGTTCGAAACGGTCAAGTTCCACTCAGTAATGTGGCAGCTTGGGTGAGCGAGCGCGCACTGCTCGCCTGCGCGGCATCGTTTGCGCATTCCACGGATATAGCCACAACCGGTGGTGCCAGTCACACTGGCACCCCATGTACTTGGAGGGCGTGGGCAAGGAGGACTTCGAGGGATGCGAACGGCTCTTCTCGGAGTCTAACGCGCTCGCCGGGAACACGTGTCTCGCCACCACCTTCCACCGTGCTCAAGCAATCGAACAACACTTCAGTTTCTGGGGCGAGCAGAAGCACACCGAGTTAGGTAATCACATCTCCTCCGACGTGATCTCGTGATCTCACATGTACTAATCTTGGTATAGGCAAGTTCCTGTACAATAATTACAAGCAAGCTCTCGACATCATGTACGACGACATGAAGGTCGTGGAGGTGCTGGGGCAGCAGCTAGGCACCAACGAGGCAGACTACGAGAGGTACCTAGTCGAGGAACGTGCATACCTCGCAGGACTGAAGTCCGAACCGCCTGAAGTCACGCAAAGACTCGACTACATCGAAGCGTTGATGACGCTGGCTGACGCCGGTGTGGGGAAGCCCCACAGAGCAGGCCCGGAACCAACGGATATAGGGCACACAACCACAGGAGACAACAGACGACATTACACACGGAAGGAATGCCGAAGGATAGGTTACCCAGACAGCACGACCGGAAAGCAACTCGGTAGGGCAACCGGAGGCAGCCGTGGACGGCACCGGAGGGTACAGGAACAAACTACTCCTCACGCACACTCTCCCCCTCATCCATTAAATCAGTCTCGGTCTCGGTTTCGACACCCGCATCCTCGAAGTCGTCACTAGTACGCGCCGGAGGGAACTGAAGGCGACGCGGAATGCCGGAATAGTCAGTGTCCGGAACGTACACGCCACGGGAAAGACGATCGTGCACGCCGGCAACACTGGACGCCAGGGCGGAGAGAATACGGCGGGTGTGTTGAGCCTCGGACTGGAAGGAGGCGGACGCGTCACGTTGAACGCTAGCGTAACGCTGGAGCTGGGAGATGAGCGCGTCGAGGCTGTCGGAGGAAGCCCGGAGGGGAGAGAGCTGCATGGGCCTCTCGAGGTACCGGACCGGAAGCAACGGACGGCCCACTTCGACATCGGACTGCTCAACAGCGACGCGGTTGGCGGACCAGGCGATAGCAGGGTACGGCTCGCCAACGATGCTATGCTCAGACGCGATGGTCGAGAACACCTGGTCAAGGTAGTCGATCAGATCCTGGACGTCGGAGAACCGGCGGATGAGAGGGAGGGACACGTCGCCATGCGCAGTAGCTCGCGCCCGGGAGTCGAAGAGCATGCGCTACGCACCGGAAGGAGCATCAGCCCGCCGGAAGGAGAGTATACGAGATGAATATCACCCACGACGATCCAGCGGGCGCCGTGGGCCCAGGCCAACCATTCGGTAGGATTGTCAGCGACAAGACGCGGCTCGACGACTCGTTCATCCCGGAGGAGAGCAAGAAGACGGTAGAAGCGAGTAGAGTAGACGATGGCGGAGGGGTTGGCTGGGGCATCGGAGGGCATGGCGCTGGACGGGGGACGGTACAGGAAGGGACGGAGGGGGCTTGAGAGGGACCGGAGGGAACGGGGAAGTACGGGGAGGGGTGCCAGCGAGGCGGAGGCGTGGGAGAGCGAGCTGGAGGGAACATAAGGGAGGGAGCCGGGGACCGGGGGAGAACCTACCGACCTACCACCTAGGAGTAGAGAGCGAGCTCAACTGCGATTCCCTGCGTTTCTGACTGCGTCCTGTGTTTACTGCGTTTACTGCGTTGCGAATAGATCACTGCGTTCACCTTCAACGAGCACCGCGTTTCCTCCCGGCTCTCTGCGTTTCATCCGGCTTCAACGAGTTTCTACGCGTTCATTCCGAGTCTCTGCGTTGCGGGACGACTCCACCATCCTCCTCCGACCGTGTTACAGTGCCGCTACGAGAGTCTGAGCTCGTACGTCCCTCCGGGCCCGAATCGTCATATCCCTTCCCATCCACTTGCCAACAGCCCCCGCCCGTCGTTTCTACCGACACCATCGATTCCTTCCGGTCTCTTTCCGACCCGGGAGACTCGCAACCTACACACCGGGTACGTACGTACACGAGATAACACATGGAATGTCCATTTTACGAACATCTGATAGTGCTCAAGCGCAAGCCGCCAAGACCGAGTATGAGAAGATCAATTTCTATCGGACGTATCACCAGTACAGCAACGCGGACGTCAACAAAATACTTACCCTTTACCGGACGCGATATGAACGATACGAGGCCCTTGAACAGGGTGTTCGCCTCATAGAGGAGGAGCTCTTGATCGTGCAACGTTGGCTGCCCCATTCTGCGGAATGGAACATGGCCGTGAGCGAGCTCAACGAGCGCAAGTATCGCCGCGTTCTCGATAACCTTGAGCGCCTTGTTGTTCAACGTCTCTTCGAGCTTACGAAGCTGGGCATGAGCGGAATTGGTGAGTGTGGCTGTGTACGATATTCAGATAATTAACGAAATGGGTGCAGGATACAAGATGCGCGAGAAGATAGGCAAAGCGTTGAAGGCCCGCGCCGAAGCTATCCGGAAGGCTCTCTCGGAGTACAACCGTGTTGCTGCTCGTCTCAACCCTCCGCATCCCAAGCTTACTTGGCACGAGCTCATGGAGATGGCCACTCTGTCAGAATTCGACTTGCTGCGCGATGCTCGCCAAGACATCCGTCGACTGCCTTGGGCACAGCATACAAATCGCAAGGCGATGGCCGCCTACTTCAATGTCAAGCGTGCTCGCAAGGAGATCCGCTGGTGCAACGTCGAGAGTTCACGTCTCTTTACCAGTATGGTCGACGAGCATGTCGACTTCGTTCGCGTGATCGAGAAGACTCGCCTCGTCGATGGCGACCTCGCGCAAGAGCTGTCGAGGCGGCACGCGTACCGCGATCGTATCAACAGCAACATTGTCGTTAAACTGCACCAGATGTCGAAACTGCCCGGGTTTTCTGGTAAGCTATTCCATGGCCAACGAGTTGGTCGCGATCTCGCAGGTTTGGACAGTGTCTCACTCCCGTCCTGGGTTAAATACACGGAGCGGAGCCCACTCCAGTGGTAGCTGATGGCGGCAGCGACGAGGACAAGGACAAAGATGAGTCGCCTATTGTTGGCGTTGGGAGTAGCGAGGCGGCGAACACTTTGGTCGGGTACATGGACGAGCTGGGTCGGTCCGTTAGTAGTTGAATATCGTCGTATCTGTCGTCTGTATGAATACTGTCATGTCATATTTTATTGCATCACCTCTCGTACCATGAAGAACTGAAATAAAATGTGAGAAGTGAGGTCTCGAGAGTGCAGTCGAGTTGAACGTTCGCAAGTGGCAGACGTGCATGAGTTTGGACTGCGCGTGACTGCAAGGTTCAGCCACACACTCGTGCACGTGTTTCGAATGTGCACTCTCGATGCTTCAACCGCCATGACCACGACCGACAAGACTCTCACTCTCAATGAATGCCTCAGACTTCCTGAGCTGAATAAGCTCGGGGCCGACTTCATCTTCGACCAACTCTTTGGACGGTCGGAGCAGTCGATTGCACCATTCAAGGCGCAGTTCGATGCTGGAATCAAGGCCATGATGATCCACGGCATGCACAAGGACGGCCGTCACACCGTCGAGAAGGATCAATTCCATCCTTTGGCCATAACAGGTCGGGAGCACTACATGGTGACGAAGGAGTCCCAGAAGGTTAGGAAGGATTTCGGAGGGGAAGTGAAAGAATTGGCCCTGGATGTGGTGCATCTATCATACCTCCGTAACTGTGATCCTCTGAATTAATGCCCTCGTAGCTCACAGCTTCCGATCGACACACGGGAGGCTTGAGTATCATGCTCCACATCGATGGTAGTGTATGGCCTGAGTTCGTGAACACTCCCGACAACGTCAAGGTCCAGGTGTATCTTCCCCCGCCCTTGCTTGCTGAATTCCCCGAGACGTCCGCTTCACTTGCTCGAATTGTTCAAGAATTCGCAACTAATATTGCTCCGCTGTGGATTTCTCGTTGTGATCGGGTGTTTCGCGCTGAGGGGTGGCGATACACGGAAGGGTCGCAGCCGTTTCCGAGGCATATCCCTCCTACCCGTCCTCTTATCCCTCGCCCTGAGTCGAACAAAGCTCTTTATGTCTTCTGGGGCCACACGGAGAGCACGTTCAAGCAGCTTCTCGAGTCGGACCAGCCCAGTGGTCAACCTCTCACTCCTCGCAAGACGACGGCAACCAGTTCTCGTGTGACCACCCGCGACCGTGATGCAAGCGTAATCAAAGAGCTCCGCGTGCGGGAGGAGGTGTCAATGCAGACCATCGGCGAGCTGCAAGCGCGTATTGCAGAACTCGAGGACGCCAATCATACCTTGCAGGAGGAGAAGAATGTGCTGCGGCACGAGAACGACGACCTCAAGGTGATACAGCACCTTAACAACGAGCACCTCGAGGCGATGTCGTCTCGTTACATAGGGCAGGCCCACGAGATGCTTGACCTGCACCGTGCTCGCTTCGATCACAGTAAGTCGAGCTATAATTGCTATTAGGCATTGGCTGATTCGCGTAGTCTACAGTGCGCGCGGCGCGACTCCTGCGAGAGAACGCGAACATTCTGCTCTAGAGGCTTCGCGGCAGAGATCTCCTGTGTTGAGGGCAACGACACCTCAGCCGATGGCCAGCCAGCCCAACACTCCTTCTACGCCAACTGGGCGGGGCTCTGCGCACGGTCGAGTGCCTGCCACACCCACCACACCACAATGCGTGCAGCACGAGAGGGTGCCACACGCATCGCCCTCCGTTCTTCACGAAGGTCGTTTGGACAGTTTTGGTCCCGAGACGTTTGAACTCCTGCGTGCCCATGGACTCCCCGACAGATTTCATCGTGTTCTCTTCAAAATCGAGGCGGAGTTTTTGCGGGACATGTGGGGTACCGAGATCGAGGCGCGGATGGGGGTTTCTGCCCGTGTTGCGCAGGACATTGTTGATGCGATGGTCGAGGATGGTGGCATGT
Source organism: Fomitopsis serialis (assembly GCF_022376445.1). Classification (NCBI taxonomy): domain Eukaryota; kingdom Fungi; phylum Basidiomycota; class Agaricomycetes; order Polyporales; family Fomitopsidaceae; genus Fomitopsis; species Fomitopsis serialis. Next base: position 101,370 of record NW_025955045.1, read on the forward strand.
AGATCACCATCTTGCTGCTCTGACTTGTATGCTGCTCCGACATGTATGCTCGCCGTCACTCAGGCTGTATGAGTTCCTAGTTCTATTAGTGTCACTTCACCACGTGTACTTAGGCCCCTGACACGTGCACCAGCAATGATGATTTTTGGTTGGCTCACACCGCCCACGTCACACGCCCACTGCTGTCTTTACTCTCACTCTCCCCTTCGACTTCTGGACGTCTCTTCAACTTCTTGACTCTAGGCCGTGGGTGTGTGGTCAGCTGAGTGCTGCCACGCGTTCTCGCGATGCCTTCCACTGTGGCACATGGTGTGACTGTGGCAGCCCCCACGAGGCCACAATCTCCACCGAAGCGGAAGAAGGTCAACCGTGACGCCGCCACAGTCCGCAAAATGGCAGCCCGCAACAAGCTCAAAAACCAAGAAATCGACGCAGCGATTTCGAAGTGGTACGACGACAGTGAGGCGCTCGCCAACAGCCTCGCAGAGCAATATGGTAACAAGCCCCAGCACTATATGAATCAGATGTTTTCCTCCGCAGACAAGTGGATGCATGCGCGCAAGCCGTCGGCCTGGAATGCCTGGCTGAGTGCTCTGGCAACTCAAGCTAATGAAGGTCAGTCCCATCGGTATCCTCTTGTGCGCTTTGCAGTGCTGACACCATTGCCCAGACACCGATCCCGGAGACACCTCTCGCCTTCTCGACTTGCAGTCCGAATACCGCGATTCCTACGACAAGTTGACCCTGGAACAGAAGAATTAGTGTTTGAAAGTCCAGTCCAGTCCAGTCTTTTGACCCCTTGGAGGAAAGACTGGGACTGGGACTGGTCCTAGATTGACCCCAAAATGGTAGGACTGGGACTGGACTGACTGCAACCAGTCCTTTGCAGTCCAGTTGCCTCCAAAGACTGGTTGCAACTGGTTGCAACTGCACATGCAGTCCCAACTGGTCCTGACTGGTCCTGACTGGTCTTTTGCCAGTTGCAACTGGTTTTTTCAAGCAATTGTGTCTGACAAAGTGACTCACGCTACTGTGATATGGTATATGACCACAGGCAATGGTGTGTATCCCATGGGAGCATCACAGTTCACTGAGTTCAGTCCATAATGACTGATACAGGCAAGGCATATGATGTCAGTAAGGGTGAGACAGGTATACCTACCATATTAGGCATAGGTGGAGGTGCATAGACAGATGATACATGTTGCCTAAATAGGCCACATCATCCATGTGTCCACCATCTGGTGCCTATCCTATGTATTACTGCTATTTATGACCCCAAAAACATCCCATTTGGCCATGTACACCAGCATATTAGGGGGGTGGCCAAAGACCAGTTGCAACTGGTTGCAACCAGTCTTTTGACCAGTCCCTCCAATTTGCCCAACCCTGGAAGACTGCAACTGGACTGGATAGGACCAGTCCTACTTTGACCAGTCCAGTCCAGTCTTTCTAAGGCCAGTCCCAGTTCAGTCCCAGTCTTTTTCCAGTCCATGGACTGGACTTTCAACACTAAGAAGAATCAATTCATTGAAGATTTGAAGGACACCAGGAACTCGAGGAAGCGCGGCGTGCAGCTCAGCGCGCGGAGCCGCTTGCTTGACTTCAATGCGACTGTCAATCTTATCATTTGTCTGGTAAGCTGTCGTGTACTTTCACTGGTGGTCCCCTCTCACTGTGTGCAGTTCAAGGGTCTCAAGGCACGCGTTGGCGTCGAAGGGTTCTTCTGTCTTGTGCGGTCGAGTACCAAGTACAATGTGTCCCCTCACCTCTGGTTCAGCTCGGCGCAACTCGGCAAGTATCTTCGGCTTAATATCAAAGGCTTCGACCTCGAGAAGATTGGGCTATTGGCGGAGGCATTTGTGGTGGCCGGCTGCGACTGGATGAGTAAGTTGTCATGATGCATTGTTGTCTGAGCTAGTACTGAATCATGTAGCCTTCCTCCACACGTCCAAGGACCAAGCGAACTTCTTGAAGACTGACATCCGCGACATGGTACATACTGCCCTCGGTGAGTGCATCAGTAATATGTTCTCGTCATCACTGACAATCTGCAGTCAACATCACCGGTAACCCGAAGATCATCATGAATTACAAGAGCTTCGAACACGAGATCGTCATCAAATACGGCATTGACATCGAAGGGTGGACCCCCGGCAAGGATCGCTTCATCAATCCCTCGGACCTCTCAGACAGCCTCCCCCTCCTACGCACTCTCCACGAGGCGCTTGAGTCGGGGACTTGCAAGTTCATCCGTCTCAGCGCGGAGCAAGTCTCGGCACGCAGGAAGGCGTACGACGCTCGCGTCAATGCCGGCGAAGTCGTGACACGCAAGACTCGTAAGGACAAAGGCGGCTCGCACAAGAAGCCGCCGAAGCGCAAGGGCCGTAAGAAGGGCAAACACCGCAGTGATCAGCCGAGCGACGATGACTCCAACTCCAGCGAGGACTCGGACGAGGACGACGAGGGCGTGCCGCGGCCACGCAAGCGCCGTCGTGTTGTGCAGGCGGGCGGGGCGGGCGAGGGCCAATAGGACTGGAGGTGGAGATAGCTAGTATGTCCTCGTGGTGGCTCTGCTGTTTCGTACTCGCCTTGCCCATGCTCGTGGATACCTTGTGTCGATTCTCCTTGTGGTACGAATGCTTCTGTAATACTCTATCATCTTATGCATGTTCCCAGCACCATTCACATGTGATGATAAGACCTAACAACCAATCCTACATAGTACAAAGCTACCTACAAAGCTAACTATGTACAGGAGGTAAGTATGACTTAGCCTTGACTCGACAGAAGGGAGCGCCGGCGGGGCTGGACCGTCTTACCTAAAAGGGAAAGGAAGGAGTAGTGGCGGAAGCGCCAGCGGGGAGCCTCGATCGTGTTACCCAGAAGGGAAAGCGCCGGCGGGAGCCCGGTCACGTTACCGGAAAGGGAACGGAAGAGAGAGCGCCGGCGGGGAGAGGAAGTGCCGGCGGGGAGTCTGGACCGTGCTTCCAAAACAGGAAGGGGCGGGAGATGGGCGCGGAACAGCGGGCGGGAGCGGAAGCCTGACGCCGATAAGGGTAGGCGCGCGGCGAGCGGGGACTCGGGCACGTGCGGACAGTGCCGAGGGCAGCACGTGAGGGCAAGACCGGCCAAGACACGTGAGATTGAGAAGGGAGACACGTGCGGGACGGGCTAGGCAGAGGCACGTGAGCTAGCCCTTTGCGGCGAGGTAAGTGGCTTAGATCTCCCCGGCTTTCTGAGGAGGTTTCTCTACGGGTAAGGCAATCTGTCCGATCGGGGCTAATAGGCCGGATCACATGGGGGTCTACGATGTGGCTAATCAGCGGCTGATCGTGGGATGATCAGGTGCTCCGCTTCGGCAACGGGCGCTTAATTGAGCGCTTAGTCAGCGATGTAAGTGCACACTGTTACTGCAGCACAATTCACTTGTTTTGGGGTCAAGAAAATGCGGATTTATCAGACAATATTCCAGGATATATGTGGAGCATCCCTGAGCATATTTACAAGTGGAGAAGATTCCCTATATGGTCATTCAGTGCTGAGACATCAAAACATGCATGTTATTACCATTTTCCCCCACCAATAGCTGTGCTGTGCAACTTCCAGACACATCCATGCATTGTAAACTATGCACATATCTATACTTGCTGGGGAGAGGGCCATGGCTGGCAGTACGATCCCATTGGTTTAGACACATTGAGGTGTGAAGAATTCAGTATTTCCCATTTTCACTGTCTAGTTGCTGCCTGGCAGCCCAAATACTCTATGCATCCTGTTTATCTACATTGTTGATTTCAGTGCTCCATCATGAGCAATATTACAATTGAGCAAGTAAGCCACCATGTGTTGTGTGTCATTGCTATATTCATAGGAAACTGTCTGTGAAGAGCACATACTTACACTGAGACTTGCACATGGAATCATTATTGCTTTTGCTCAGTATTCCAGTAATGCCTACTCAATGGTCATGGCATCCAGTCATAAGTCCCATGAACACAAAGGTTTTCAACCTTTGTGAGATAACTTTTGGTTTCATCTGCTGGCTGACACTTACTTCTTTTGTATGCATGCACAATTCACCATCATATTGCTCTTGTTCAACCACCCTCTCAATATATACAGATTCTCTACTGTTTGTTTGGAATGGCAGGTACTTCACCAGATATTACCACAATGCACCATGTGTAATGATACCTGCTTCTTGGACCCTCCCATGATATATACAACACTGTTAAAATGGCACACGTGTTCACTCCTGGGTTATGGTGTTATTGTGTGCCTTTCCATATACCATCAAAGAATCCAGCATGAGTAGCTAACATTTTATGATAACATGTGAAGGGAAATGTTGCTCCCAATGAGAGTAATCCAAAGTCACTTATTATTGACTAGAGATCTAGAAAAGGACAGTCAGATATTTGCCCAGAAGTCCACTATAAGCATGGTCTGTTGCTGGTTGCCTAGTAAGCAAAGAAAGTCTGAGTGACAGTAGACATTGTACAAATAGACATCATCAATCCATGGTACAATCATTCCCTGCCCATATGAGCAAGCCCAGAGCTGCCAATTATATCACCCAAGGCTCATTGCATAACTTGAACAATAGGACCTGGTAACACATCAGCCTATAATATGATGGTAGAGGTTAGATATGCTCCAAGCAATTATCACATGAGGGAATAGAGTTGGTGTCATCTCATTCTCCTCCAGCACTGCAGCAACTATGAAGGGCTGGGATGTATGGTAAGTCTGCATGTCTAGTTGCTCACCTCATGACACTGGTGGTGTATACAGTTCTCTAGAAAGAGTAGCAAGTGCACAGTACAGTGTCTCTGCGTCACTTCTAGGATCAGTACAGTGTGAACAAATTCTGGAACCCATATTTGTGATGGCTATGCCATTATACAAGGGACATGCAAAGCAAATTTATGTTATGAGTGTTTCCAGCATTGAATGGTACCTTTGTGCTGCAGGTATTCACTGTTGAGTGATCATGGTCCACATAAGGGGCTGAGAAGCCAATTACTAGTTACAGCAAGTAGTACAAGGTGGGAATCATACATAACATTTCCTTGTTTTGTCTGCATTTTCTGAGCCCAGACTCAACAACTAATTCAAACTTTCCAGGTCAGCTACTACATAGTATTCACACAATTCATAGGTAATTGGTAAGCATCACAGGAAACACAAACAATGTAAAAGAATGAGTGAGCATGTGATTTTCATTGTGCTTTGTTGAATGGTGCCATATCTATATGAAAGTATGGGAAGGATACTATGTACAGACTCTATGACACATCATATATGTGACTGAGAATATACACAACAGTTTTTTTTCATTTTTGGGAGGCCACAGCACAGCAAATACAGTGTCACTGATGAGCTTGTGGCTGGCATTCAAGCTCACTCCACAGTTTGGCAGCCTGCATGTTCAGGGCCTGTTGAGCTGTTGAACTAACACAACAGCTTAGGATCCTGTTTGGAGTTGCCAGTTCCTGACAATTCCAGGTGATACTGGTGGTTACAAGACATACAAAGACTCACTGAAAGAGTGGCTTATATCAGGCCATGCATGGGAAACTCTGCACTATCATAGGTTTTTTGCCACATGCAAGCCTCAATAGTGAGCACAATATGAATGTATAGTACTCCTGGATTTCTCTCTGATTTCCCTGCTATTTATCCAGTACTGCAGAGGCCATCAATGGCCAACTTCCTAAATGGGCAGGAGACTAACCATATATGGCAGGTTTCCATGTCTGCTTCAAAGACTCTCCTCATACCTGTGGAGCTCTCTAGTAAACATGCTTACCAAGATCTGCTCATATGCCTCAGTATCACTTCTCATGGTCAGTACTCTCAAAGATACCTAATATGGACCACCCCCATCAGTATCCATGAAGCATCCCATGGAGAAGGAATATTTGGGTATTTTTGCGCATTTAATGGGGCTCTAGTAAGAGCTCAGTTAGTGTGGCTGAAAGCCATCAAAAAACTCGGCATGAAGAGCTGAGATTGAAGAATTACTTTAAAGGGGAATGTTTGTCAGCATCCCAGCCAATGGGAGTGCTCCAAAATCCCTTTTGAGTGACCGGAGTCGTCGACAGGCCAGAATTCCACCTGCGCTTCCCACACTATGCCATCAATTAGGCTTGACACATGATAGCATGTGATCGCCCTAGTTAGGCTTCGTCCACACCGATCACCTTACACTGCGTTAAACACTGTGTTAAATCTGGGACTTATCAAACGAGTCCCTGGGCCCTCCGGCTATTCCGGGTACGCCCCGTGCGAGCGCTTGGCCGCTGCTAGCGAGGCAGGGCGCCCGATGCCATCAGGTCCCGTGATGGACGTCCCGTATGGTTCCTCGCCGGATATGGCAGTGCCTCTGGCCTCGCCACATCATCAGGCGCGCTCGCCGTCAGCGTGCTCCCGCCACCCACCCCTTTCCCGTTATAGACAGCCCACATGTGACTGCCCATTTCGGTTCTCTGCTGGCACTCCCGCGTGATCCTGGATGATCGGAGCCCGGTGCTCCGCAACGTGATCGCTGGCCCGTGCGCACCGTGCTCGCCGGCGCTTCCCTCTCCTGCCTGCTTACCGCCTACACCATCGTGCTCACCAGCACTTCCTCTCCCCTTGCTTGCTCACCGCTTCCACTGCCGCGCTCGCTGCTCGCCGTGCCCGCTCATCGTCGACACCATCGTTGTCGTGCTCGCTGGCGCCTTCCATCCCCTGCTTGCTCACTGCCCCTAGCACCGCGCTCGCTGTACTGGCCCCTCCCCGGCCTGGTGCCACGTGTGCTGTGCCAGCCGGTGCCCCCGTCGTCGTGCCAGCTCATCATGCCTGCCGTCGTGCTCGCTGGCACCCTTGGTCTCGCCCAGTGCCGCCTCCCCGCTGCCGTGTACGTCTCGCCTCTCCGCCTCACCTTCTCTCAGGATTCAATGCCCCGCTGTCCGTGCCGCATCTATCAACCAGCACGGTGCTCGGTCGACAACGTTCCCCAGTAGCACCATCACGTGTCACGCTTGCCAGTCCCCTTGCTATCCTTACGACTCGTCGCCATGTACGTATCTGTTTCTGCTCTTCCCTACCCCGCATCGTCGTGGTTGACATGACAAGCTTCTTGCCCTGCAGGCAAGTGTTCGTCACAGCCTGTAGACGGGAGCTTGTGGCATCTCCGCTTCGCTCTGCCCTTGGTCTCGACACCTCATTTCCGCCATGAATAAGAAGAGGAAGACCGGGCTGTCGAAGGCGATCAAAGTCACCTATGGCTCTCCCTTCGGGAGAACTGAAACCACGACTCGGCTCCGCTTAGGCAGCTCTGGCGTACGCTGCGAGCGAAGGGAAAGGGAACAGCGGGAGACAGTTGTTGGTATGTCTTTGCTGTGTATACCCTTCTGAGTGCTCATTTCAACAATCAGGCATGTGTCTCGATGATCAGGAGGTGTACAGACACCTCGTCACAGAGTCGAACGAGGAGCCTTCTGTGGAGGAGGATTGCGTGGATATCATACCCCCGGGCGAGGAAGGCATGGTATTGAGTGGTGAGGATGAGCTCTGCAGAACGATCTTCCTTGAAGATGGGGTGAAAAGGTGCGTCAGACTCCTGTCAAATCTCGACAACGTGTCAACATTCTTCGTGAAGGAAACATAGGGACATTCGGTCGCGGAAGAATCAGGTCGCCATCCGCGAGAACGAGTGGAGGGAGCAGCGAGATGACCTGGTTGAAGGGTATCTTGCTTGGAGAGCAGGCGACGTGGTGGATGCACGACCTGAGCATTGTGCATGGCCGCTTTGGGCTATTGATTTCTTTGGTATGTTCCTCGTGTTCTGTGTTGGTTTCTTGCCATGATATCAGATACAGGGAGTGAGTCGAAGACGTTTGTGGCCTGTGGCATCGACATGCGCATCAACCCCACGCTCACTCGGTATGGCTACATTGGTACAGCACCCCTCGAACCCTCCGTCGCGATCTCCTTCCATGTCCTTGAGGCCTTCTGCGCCCAGCATCATGCCTGCCCTCGATTCAGCATCCAGGCGCAGGTGAAAGCCCTCTGCCGCCTGCAGGCTGTAAGTCATACATTTCTTTTGGAACATGTCATTGATCACTATCCCTTTAGGTTCCATACAAGCCCTATCTCTGTACACAATTCTGTATTGCCTACGACGTCTATCTCAACATCTATATCGCGTCGACAGCCTCATTAACACAGCGCTTGGGCACGACCTCCCGGATTGGTGCATGTGGCATGCCTGTGCACCCTGCCTCTATGTGCTCGAGGGCGAAGATCCATTGACCCCAGCTCTCCTCGCCACCATGGACGGTAACCAGTCCCTCAAGCTCGTCGATGACGTGTTCCGCCCTGGCACAACACGTGAGGATCCCCGCACCGCGCGCACAGACCTCTGGCTATCCCCAGAGGAGGTTGACGTCTACAAGGATGATGTCCATTCGAGCCGAGTACGTCATCAAACATTTGATAGATGACGTGGTGATTGATCCAACCAGGGGCCGCCAAAGCCTGCCACATCAGTGCCTGGCGATGCCGGCCCATCGTCCTCCAACAGTACCCAAGGTGCGGCTGCTCCACAAGATGATGACATGGACTGGCTCAACGTCAATCAAGGCGACATTCTCGCCGAGCCCGTCACTGTCTGCATGGAACGCTGGCGCAACGCTGGCCCCGAGGTGCGAAAGAAGATGTTCGCGCTGTTCTCCATCACTGGGATCTTCGTGGCCGTTTGCCGACATGGCCAGCTTCTGATCATGTGCGACATGATCCAAAGCGGTGAGCTGTACGTTTCTGACATCATTCTAGTATAGCTACTGATTGATCTGATTGTTGCTTGCAGCATGAAATATCCGCTCGCCATCATCGCGAAGATGATCGACGTATACGGCAACGACATCAAACTCGGCTATGACATAGCATGCGTGTTCGCGAAGACTGTGGAGACAAGCTCCCATTGGTGCAAAGGCGCGGGCGGCGCGCTTCTCGGGTGTCGTAGCCGCCTTCCATGGCTATAGCCACAACAGGGGATGCCAACTGGACTGGCATCCTCTGTATACGGAAGGTGTCGGTAAGGAAGACTTCAAAGGTTGTGAACACCTGTTTTCTGAATCCAATGCACTTGCTGCGGGTACACGGCTTTCGACTGCCTTCCACCGCCATCAAGCAATTGAGGAGTTTTTTGGGCACTGGGCTGAGCGAAAACATGTAGAATCGGGTGAGTACTACGTACTTGTCTCTGGTGTTGCTGACCAATTCAGCCTTGTTCATCTGGAACAACTACCGGCAAGCTCTAGAAATCATTTGTCTTGATGGTGAGGTCGTCCGAGTGCTGTCAGATGAACTACGAGCAGGACCAGCCGAATACGAGAACTATGTTGCAGAAGAGCGCGCGTATCTACGTCGCCTGAAGGCGGAACCATTGTCGGTCAGCCGTCGGATCGATTACCTGGAGGTATTGCTGAAGTTAGAGAATGCCTGGTAAGTGTCATCTTCGAGATCCTACCTGCACTCACTTCTGGTTGCAGGCAAAAATTGCAAGCTGCAAAGACAGAATACATCTGTGCTGAACACATGAAGCGCATCGGTGCCGCAAACCCCAACGAAACAACCATTCTATCACTCTACTCAAGCACGTTTGGGCGTTGGAAAGCCCTTGACAAAGAAGCACAAATCATCAAGCTTGAGCTCGAGCTTGCCGACCGTTGGCAGCCAGCAGACGCGATATACAGGCAGTACCTCGGTGAGCTCGATCAATGGAAATACAGGTGCACGCTCAACAACCTCGAGTGCCTGGTCGTGCAGCATCTCCTTGAGCTCACGAAGCTGGGAATGAGTGGCACAGGTGAGTACTCAGTACTACTCACAGTTCGCGGCCACTTGTATTCTCATGCATTCACAGGGTACAAGATGCGCGAGAAGATTGGGAAGGCACTGAAGACCCGCGCAGAAGCAGTCCGAAAAGCTCTCACCGAGTACAATCACCGTGCCGCCCAGCTCGTCCTGCCATGGCCGTCGCTGACATGGTCCGAGGTGATGGAAATGACAACATTATCAGAGTTTGACCTGCTACTAGACGCACGTCAAGATATCCGACAGCTCCCATGGGCTTGCAGAGCGAATTGCAAAGCCATGACAGCGTACTTCAATGTCAAACGAGTGGGCAAAGAAATCAAACATCTCAATGTGGAGATGGTACGGCTCTTTACCTTCATTATTGACGAGCACTACGACTTCTATCATGCCATCTCTCGCAACCTCATCTCGAGGCCAGAACTCGCTCACGAACTCTCGACAAGGTGGCTTTACCGCAATCAGGTAAACAAAACGATTGTGCACCGTCTCTACAAGGTCACGCAGCTCCCAGGTTACACTGGGAATCTGCTGCACGGTTGCCATCCAGGTCGCGACCTGGCGTCTTCGTTTGGGTTGCCTCTCCCGACGTGGGCAGCATGGAGCAATGGTGCCACTCTACTACCGCGCGACGAGGCTCGCACTGATGACGACGAGAGTGGCGATGATGAGGATGTACCAGGGATGGAGGGTGAACAAGAGGCTGCGTAATTCCTTACATTCGTAGATAATCTCGGAGCACAATCGGCAGACATTACAGAGAGTGCGGCGGAACTTCTCGATTAGCATGTATACACGAACGAACTTGAACAAATGAATGTAATGCCATTTTTTGATTGCTACATTAGTGGGATTCCCTACTTCAAGGAAATGCAGCCCTACTTCTAGGAAATGCAGAGGACATTGCACGGAATTTGCGGCCACAGAAGGAGGCATTTGACGAAACTGTTATGCGCTGCACGTACGGTGCGTGCAGTCGTGCAGGCATAATTGTGTTCACCGCGCGCCAGCCACACTTGCGCTCTCACCATATCACACTCGCACCGCTCTCATCACTCGTGCTCTCACCGCATCATCTCGCTCACTCCTACTCTTCTGCAGTCACTACTCAAACTCTGCCACTCTCGGCTTCCGTCTCATGGTTAAAACCTATCGTGCAATGAGCAGAGCAGTTGCTCTCCCATTTGAGCAATGCTCGTTCAACCCACTTGGCATTTGATCTGTGCATACTCACTGGGGGCGCAACGACAACTACCGCAAGAACCACGATAAGTTCGACAAGATGGACATGCTATACTTCATCATCGACTGCCACAAGGACGGCAAGCACGTTCCCCCTCACGGGGAGTTCCACAAACTCTTCTTCACCGCGCGGGAGCACAATACGTCGGACTCGGAGGGGTATGTGGAGAAAATGGCATTTAGGATTATGTTCGAGGAGATCGTATATGACGTGGTGCGTGGCTTGATTCTCACAAGTATATAGAGTGCTCACTTGTTGCTGTTCCTGCAGCTGACAGCATGGGATCGGTTCACCGGTGGTGCCACTGTCATGATGCATGTCAATGCCAATGTTCCACCAAACACGGTCCTGCACGTCCAGAACGTCAAGATCCATGCGTACATTCCTCCTCCTCTCGTCATCGAAGATCGACAAGCAAGATACTCTATCGCGCGCATGGCACAAGAGTTCGCGAAGGAAATCGGTATCCCTGCTATCCGTCAATTCCACTCTGCCTACAACACATCCATCAAGTCGTATGCTCTCATCGAGCACCCCGAAGGTCCGTTCGCATCAACACCTCACCACGGTGTTCGCTCTGCCTCTCGGACGCCCCTCATCCCACCTCCTTTGCACAAAATGACCCAGTACATGTTCTATGGATGTCCGGATGGCGAGGTTGAGGATATGATCACGGCCGAGGAGGAGAAGCACCAGCCCTGCACGACGAACCTATTGCCTCTCTACGAGAGTGATCACACCTCGTCAGAAGGGCCGGGATCGGTGCCGGAGGGTGACGCCCCTCCATCGGAAGGGAGTGTGGCCTCAGACAGCGATGACACCCTCGACGAGAGCGATGAACTTCGCACTCGCGAGCAGGAACACCTGCTGGAGATCCGGCTCCTGAAGGAGAAGCTCGAGAAGCTCGAGCGGCGCAGCAGCATTCAATTCGTCGAGCTGTCGTGCCGCAGTGAGGAGCTGGAGATCCTCAAGCTCCAGCTTGGTGAGTGGCCACCAGTCCCCTCGACTCTAACACTAATTGGCTGCAATAGCTCTCGCGCGCAACCCGACGCCTGTACCGGTGGCGCTCGCTGACTCGGAGACCTCTGGGGCGCGGGCGCAGACTGTTATCTCTGATACCATGCCGTCTGTCTCGTCCATCTCGTCCATCTCGAGTCCCGCCGCGTGCGCCCCACAGACGTATGGCGACAATGTTCCGCCTAGTCAGCGAGTCCCTCTCTTCAGGCAACCGGCTTCTCCGTGTCACCCTGTACACGCTCTGCTTGTGCCTTTCGGCGAGCACTCCAAGAAGGCCCTTGCCGAGTTTGGTCTTCCCGACAATTGGTACGAGACTTTTTGGAAGCTCGAACGCAACTCCCTTCCTGAAAACTATGTTCACGAGATCAACCTTCATGGTCTTCACATGGAGGTGGCGAGGGAGCTGGCGGCTGTGATGAAGAAGGACCAGGGACTTTGAGCTTCGTGCTAAGTCGATATACCAATCTTGCTTTCTGAACGTCGTACATCTGTCTACTGCTCTGCTGTATATCACTTTGTAAAATCTGTCTGTTGAATTCTGTCACATGCACCTATATGATTCCCCTCACGTGTTGTCCCATTGCCAATGTAGCAATTATCAATGCCAGCTCAGCCTGTCTTGACATTCCCCATACCCTCTGGATTTTTTTTCTGTTCCTCTCGTCTTCTGCTCACTGTGTTGAGCATGCCCAACCATTCATTTAACAGTAAGTCGTTGAAATTCGTGATTGGCTTGAGAGTGTCACTTGACGTGTTCTGCAGCTTCTCGAATTCAGACCACATGCCCACTGAGGTCACTTATGGCCCGCAGGCAGCTATTGCCGTGAGGCCAATTGCTCCCACGACCAGGAAGCCCCCGAACCACGACTCGGCCACTCTCCGTGCGATGCAGGCAGCTTCAAGAGCTAAGTCGGAGGCGATTGATGCCGACATTCAGAAATGGTATGACAGCTCGGAGGCATACGCTCACGAGCTTGCAGCAAAGTATGACAAGGATGCCCAGCATTTCCTTGGCCTTATGTTCTCCGGTGGCCTGAAGAAGCAAAAAAATCGAAAACCGATGACGCGACCGAAAAGAACACAAAAGCCACACAAAAACCCAACCGTGAGGTCGAGCAGTGGTATGTGAGACCTCCGTGTCTATGAGATGTACGGGGGACTGTACAGTGGTCTAGGTAAGAAGGGGGAGGACGGACAAGACTCCGAACGACGTGGGAGAGCTTCGAAGATGTCGAAGACTGTTAGAAGACGAGGGCTAAGCCTCGAAGGTAGGAGGGAGAGTTTCGACAGACGTGTCGAACGAACGGTGACAAGGGAGGCGAGCGACGGCAGGAGAAAGAGTGTAGAGCCTCTCGGGGCAACTACGAGCTGGCGAACGTACTGGCGAACTGACTGACTGACTGGCTTCGAACGTACTGACTGACTGGCGAACTTGCTGACTTTCGAACGTACTGGCTGACTGACGAACCTCGCCGGTGCGAGGTGAGATTGAGAGGGAAAGGGGGTCTCTGAGATTCGAAGGGAACAAGTCCCAGAGTATATACAGGAAAATACGGTCTGAAGACCAAGAGAGCCAAGAGAAATACAAGAAATGATGAATGAAAGTGATAAGGAAAGCAGCCAATCGGAGAATGTCACAATGCTCGACCCGGACCTACTAACACATGAGAGAATCCAACTCGGCCTTCCGCAGGTTCTGCATAACGGGCGACCGTCCCCGAGCGGCGAAGGTCATAACCGGGGCCGGTGACAGTCCTCGAAGATATGAGACAGCTGCAGGAGTTCGCCTGACTTACACAAACATGCCGCACCTCGACCCAACTTCCGAAGCGTATGCTGCCCGCTACTACCGCCTCCTAGAGGTCCTCAAGACCGAGGGACTTGTCGAGCCGCGATACGATGCCAACAGTCCCGGAGAGTGGCTGGCTTGGGCCCACGGAGTCCGTTGGATGATCGTACGTGCCTCCGAACTTAGACTATCGTTCGAACCATCGAACCGACCTTCGAACAGCGATTCTTGTTCGAGTCCCGCAGCTGGGCCATCCTGCTGGCGAACGATACACTTCCTGCTCCTAGGTCGTTCCCCGAGATCGACGAGTTGATGCGTTACCTCGACGAGGTCTTCCACCGCGATGGCAACCAGGGAGATATCCTAGGTTCGCCCTACCCTACGATCGCCTGGTCCGAGACCTTGGTGCTGCTCGAACAAGTTAACCAGGCCGAGCGTCGTCCTCTTGCGAACCCGCAGTATCAGCGCGAGTTGTTGATCCTTTCCGACTTCCGCCAGCTGCCCGACAACCTCGAGTCCATGGGTCGAGCGATTCACAACATCGCAGTCGACCAGCGCCGCACGCACGGCACCCTCGTCAGATTGCTCGAGAGCTTGCTCGAACGCGTCAACACCGACCGCGGCTTCGACGCCGGTCCGTCTGTTCGTAGGGGTAGAGGTGGAGGTCATGGGTGTGGTGGTCGAGGACATAGATACGAGAATTGCCGGGGTCGTCACTAGCTAGGTTGACGTAGCCATGTACTTGCCTCGGAGTCCTACCAATGTAGCGACACTTCTAAACCGCTTGCCTCTGGCACTAAGGGTCCCGAACACGGACATTCGAGCTTCGAACGTCGGGTGGTTCCCTCGAACGGACGGGACATCGGGCGGGTCCCTCGAAAGGACAGATTGCGTGTCGACCGGACTGACTTAATGTACTGTCGTATCGACCGTAAATCGCGTTTTCGGTGGGTAGGTGAGCTAAGGGCTCATCACCGAACGCGTACAATGGCTGGCAACGTCAACTCATGATGGAGGCCAATAAAGATAATGTACACATGAATCGACAGAATTCTATCAGTCTAACTACTTACTACAGGTGCTCAGCCTGGAGATCGCGTGGGACTCATCGAGATGTCTACCGAGTATCGAGACTCGTATCACAAACTTTCCGACGAGACGAAGGAGGAGCTTAAGGAAGAGGTTCAGGATGCAAGGGAGTCGCGGCAGATGGGTTTCCGGTTGAATCAGCGTGGGCGGTTGGCAGACGCGAACAACGTCTGGAAACAGATCACCGAATTGGTGCGCAACATTAATCTTTGCTCGAGTCACATTTGTATTAATGATGAATACCCAGTTGAAAGGTTTGAAGGCACGCGTCGGGATTGAGGCCATGGTGCTCATGGTCCGTAACAACCACGAGTTCACTATGGACCCGCGATGGTACATCACGGCATCGCAAATCAACGATTATCTTGGTACCAACTTCAAGGGATGGGACCTAGAGAAGATTGGAGCACTGGTGGAGGCTTTCTCGGTTGCAGGCTGTGATTTCATGTGTGAGTACGTGTGTTGCTTATGTCTCTTCAACTAACCATGACATCAATCACATAGCCTTCTATCGCACTGCTCGAGAGAAGGCCGAGCATCTCAAGAAGCTCATAAGGCAGAAGATCCTTGAAGGCTTAGGTATGTTCAAATGCACCCTACAAGTTTTATGCTGACAGCTCTGCAGCCACGATCACTGGTGAATTGAACATCCAAATGAATTACATCAACTATGAGCAGGAGATCGTCTTCCGTCGCGGCGTCATTCTTCGTGGTTGGCTCCTCAGCGAGTTCAAGAACCCATCTGAGCTCAGCACCAGCATCCCCCCTCTCAAAGCACAGTGGCAAGCCCTTCAGTCGGGTGCCTGTCATTGGGAGAAGACCACCCCCGAAGAGCGTGAGAAGCTCAAGGCATCCTTCGCCGAGAAGCTTGCGGGTGGGCAGGTCAAAAAGCGGAAGGAGCACTCGGACAAGGGAAAGAAGCACGTGCGGCCCAAGAAGTCGAGGGCCAAGGGCAAGGGCAAGGAGGCAGCGACGGCGGCGGCAGTGGCAACGGCGGGCGGTGATGTGGAGAAGGAGAGCAGTGACGACGACGAGAGCGGAGATGATGGCGAGGGTCAATCACGCAAGTGTCGCCGTGTCGCAGAACCGAAGAGCGCTGAGTTCGTCCCCGACGATGTGGATGACTAGCATGCGTAAGACTCACCTCTCCGAATGTTGCTGTATGATCTCTCGTGTTCGCTGTGGGGAGTGCCCCCCACATAGGCCCGGACAGTACGTATATCCCTTATTTTGAGCTACCTGGTCAGTGCCATTCCCTCCGAGCATATTGACAACCTTCGCTATTCCTTCCGATACCCCATTTCTATTGTACCTGATGGACTTCGTGCGATTTCGCATTACTTACCATATATAGCAAGTACCTACTATTAGTCAGCTTCGGCGGCATACAGTGCCACGAAGACATGTACATAGCTCAGCTCTCCCCACCTCGAATCTAGACATCTGCGAGCATAGCTCGCGCATTTCCCCATACACTCGCTGGAGCTGGGAGAGGCTCCCCGGGTCAGTCAGTGTTGACCGACTCGGGCAATCGAGAATCTTTCGGTGGACGCAGTGGCACGTAATCAAGTACAAGGACTCACGGAACGAGCACAGGAGCTCGCGGAACGAGCATAGGAACTTGCGGAACGAGTACAAGGATCAGCAGTACTAGCTTAGGAGCTCGCGGAACGAGCACAGGAACCTGCGGAACGAGGAGGGCGACCACGGAACGAGAACAAGACCACTGTGGAACAAGTTTAGCAAGCGTAGCAACTACAGAGCGAGAGTGAGGCACGTTCGGAACGAGGACGAGAGCGAGATAGGACAGAGACCACGGAACGAGTCAGGAATGGGGTCAACAGCGAGGCTTGGAGAACCGAGAACGAGGTCTGCGACCCTGAGGCGTCGTACGAGACCACGTCATTGGCACAGCTCCCCTCGACCATCATGCACCCCTTTCCACCCACATTTCCTCCACCCCGGAAGCAACAGACTAGCCCGCCCCTCAAACATCGCGCCCGGGAGCACGACACTCCCGAGCTACACATCGCACCATCAATGCTCATGCTATGTGGACCCAATCATGTCATTGTCTATCTACTTACAGGTCTACGAATTTACTACTACATATTTGTTTGACATAGGCAGGCAAGAAGGGGGCGAGCTCGACAGAATGGGAGTGGGGAAGGAAACCGGGAGGCAGGCAAGAAGGGGGCAAGGTCGACAGAATGGGAGTGGGGAAGGAAATGGGGAGAACACGGTGAGCATGACACTCACCATAGCGAGCTTGCTAAGTCGGGCACAGTACATAGGCGGCCGTGGCGGCGAAGGTGGTGACTCGGCAAGCAGAGGTCGTCAACCAACTCAGTGCACATGGCACTGAGCTGCAGCGGGACCGGCTCGGCGAGCACGGTGCTGAAGGCAGAGACATTAGCACAAAGACGACCAGAAGCGAGACAGACATACCCGGCAGCGAGGAGGCAGCACTGGGCGAGACCAAGGGTGCCAGCGAGCACGACAGCAGGTGTGATGAGCTGGCACGACGGTGTAGGCGGTAAGCAGGGAGGAGAGGGGAAGTGCCGGCGAGCACGGTGCACACGGGCCAGCGATCACGTTGCGGAGCACCGGGCTCCGATCATCCAGGATCACGCGGGAGTGCCAGCAGAGAACCGAAATGGGCAGTCACGTGTGGGCTGTCTATAACGGGAAAGGGGTGGGTGGCGGGAGCGCGCTGACGGCGAGTGCGCCTGATGATGTGGCGAGGCCAGAGGCACTGCCATATCCAGCGAGGAACCATACGGGACGTCCATCACGGGACCTGATGGCATCGGGCGCCCTGCCTCGCTAGCAGCGGCCAAGCGCTCGCACGGGACGTACCCGGAATAGCCGGAGGGCCCAGGGACTCGTTTGATAAGTCCCAGATTTAACGCAGTGTTTAACGCAGTGTAAGGTGATCAGTGTGGACGAAGCCTAACTAGGGCGATCACATGCTATCATGTGTCAAGCCTAATTGATGGCATAGTGTGGGAAGCGCAGGTGGGAATTCCGGCCTGTCGACGACTCCGCTTTGGCAACAGGCGCTTAATTGAGCACTTAGTAAGCAATGTAAGTGTATACTGTTTCTGCAGTGAAACTGACTTGTTTGGGGCTCAAAAAAGTCCCAGAAAATCGGATAATGTTCTAGGAGATCTGTGGAATATCCCTAAGCATATTTGAAGTAGAGGGAACCTCAATACATGGTCATTCAGTTATAAGAAATCAACACAGGCATGTTATGACAATATTTCCCCACTCATAGCAGTGCTGTGCACATTCCAGACACACTCATGCTGTGTGGACTATGTGCATGGTCTATACAGGTCATATCAAATGTATTTCAGAGACAACAACCTATTCATATTTGGAATCACTGTCCACAGAGGTTCTCTTTTCTGGATTATGAATATATAGGCAAGGCATGCTAGTTATAGACTCTGAGGGCTCTATACAGGATCAATTTCTTAGATACAGCAGGAATCATGGATTAATTCAATTGTACATAATATTCCCAGATTTTATCAGCATTTTCTGAGCCCAGACTGAGCAGCTGAATGGAAACTGCCATTTTTGGAAGGCCAGCTTCCCTATATAGCAGATCCCAGATGTCAGAGAATCAATGGGCAGTCTACAGGCTTTGATAGAGTCACTTTGAAGGTTAAAAGCAGTGCACTCATGTGTACAGAGGCATATGTGGGTTTTTGAGTTTTGTGAATTGTGCCATAACCACTGAAGTTGATGGGCAAGTCACAGCAGCTACAGACTCTATGACATCATACCTATCAGAGAGAATATTTTGGGGATTTGTCGTATTTGTGAAGGCTACAGTACAGCAGATACATGGACTTGAGAGCCTTTGGTCAAATACAGTAAGGCCAGTCAGAGGCTAATTCCCTTAAACAGCATATTTCAGTGGAGTCTGGGAGACTACACTGCAAGATGACTCGTCCACAGGTCAAAATTTTGACCTGTGGACGAGTGAACCTCACATGGCATGTGGCTGAGCCTATTGCACCAGACTCTGTGTTTCTGCTATCCCTTTGCATCTCATCCACAAGTACACACATAAGTCCTGTCAACCCACAATGGGACAATAGTGTTATCTAATACTTTGCTCATTTTCCCGCCATTTATGCAACACTGTAAAGGTGATCTATCATCAACTTCCCAAACAGGCAAGGGATCTACCATATATGGTGATTTTTTCATATCTGGTAGCCATAGGCCCCTGCATAAGATTGTCAGCCTGTAGGACTCTCCAGTAAGGGCAGTAAATGCAAAACAACATTTGTACATATGCCTCTGCATCACTTGCCTTGGTCAGTACACTGTGAACAAGCATTGGGATACCTAATTTGGACCTCCATACCTGTGTGCAAGGAGCATTGCATGAGAGTCAATATTCCGAGATTTCTCCACATTTAATGTGCTCTAGTAAGAGTCTAGACAGTGCTGCTGACCACATTGGGCAAGAAAAAACTCGGCATGGGGAGCTGAGATTGAATGATTCCCTTAGAAGGCAAGGTTTGCCAGTGGTTCAACCAATGACATTGCTCCAAAATCCCTTTTGGGTGAGCTGAGTTGCAGACAAATGCAGGGCTGCAGTTGTATACAAGTCCGCTTCGGCAATGGGCGCTTAATGAGTGCTTAGTAAGTGGTGTCAGTGCAGACTGTTACTGTGTCAAGAGGGCTTGTATAGACTCAAAAAAAGCGGAATATTCGAAAGATATTCAGAATGAATGAGGTCAAATCCTTATAGCCTTCCATGATACAATTGTTGCATCAACTAGGGCAGTATACTCAATAACACGGTGAGATTCACATTCAGTGAGCTCATATAAGCCTATGATCACACATCAGACAGTGTCTCTGCAGCATACAAAGCCTGACATCATAGTAGCATGAATACATATGTATGGATGGCCATTATATATCCCCAGATTGTGTCTATGTGTCTATATGCCAGCTACATGCCACAACTACCATATAGAGTAGGTGTCCTACCCAAAGAGGAAGTAGGACAAGACGTGGTGCCCATGGAGCTCACAAAAATGCAGAAAATCTGTCAAATATACAGAAGCACCCAATAGGAGAATGTGAGTGCTTGGGATTATTATAGACATCACTACACCATGTACATGGACTAAAACATGTGAAAAGAGGGTCAAATGGCTCATTGTGGCTGATTTTGGCTGTAGTGTAGCACCCACTGAGTTGTACAGTGTCTGAATCACATATGTATGTCATCACAGACATATGGAACACATCTGAGGCACGAATAGGCACTTTGACATCTGCAGAGGCACATGTGGGTTTTTTTATTTTGCATTTGCTGGACCAGCCAGCCACTCTAGCTACTCAATAATGATAGTGTATACTCTCTGAATGAAGGGCTATCAGATCAGTATACTAAGTCCACTCACTATTGTTACTAACTAGGGCTATGGGGCAGCCTGTAAGTGTGAGCGCTAGCAGTGAGCTGCCTGGCTGCCAGTCACATGATATGCACACCAGTTGCCATATTGGGCGCCACTGGAAGTGTTTCTTGGGCCCTCACCCCAGGACAAAGCACTGAGCCACAGCATTTGTTTGGTGGTGTTGGTGCAAGTCGCATCGTCTGGGTCTGAAAAATTTGAACTCCGCTAACTGACCATAACAAATGTTAATTATACATGGTAAGCTGGGGGCAAATGAGTGTACCTGTGGGAAAAAACTGCCACATTGGGCACCACTGGAAGTGTTTCAGGCCTGTCCATCATAAGAACGATACCTTCGTACCTCAAGGATCGTAACAGGTCATAGGCAATGTGTTCCAGAGACAACAAGCCATTCATATCTGCACAGTCACTTGTGATTCTCTAAATGTTGTCCTTTGTTCTTCATTCCTCCAATGTATGATTAACCCTTGAAATGATGGGCTATCAAATGAGTTTATCATCTCTATAACCGCTATAAGAGTTGATTAGATTTCAGTCAGTGTATCCCAGTCAAATGCCACACATTCATGCATGTGTTTCTCTGTTTCCTGAATTTCAAACAACTGGGCAAGTCATACTAGTGATATATTGTGGGGGCCTCCATACAAGATGAATTGCCTTCATATACAAGGAAATACAGATGAGTCTGATTACACATAATATTCCCTAATTTTATCTGCATTTTGTGAGCCCAGACTGAGCAGGTTAAGCAAAATTACCATTTTAGGAAGGTCAGCTACCCTATTTAGCAGGTTTGAGATGTCAGAGAATCTGTGGGCAGCATATAGGCTTCAAAAGAGAGACTTTTGAGGTGAAAAGGGATGCACTCATGTGCACAGAGGCATTTGCATGTTTTTTTGTTTTGTGAATTGTGCCATGACCAGTGAAGGTAATGGGCAAGTCACAGCAGCTATAGACTCTATGACATCATACCTATCACAGAGATTATTTTGGGAATTTTCCGCATTTTAGTGAGGCCACAGTACAGCAGGTACAGTGCCACTAAGGAGCCTGTGGCTGAGATTCAAACTCAGCTCAAAACCTCGGCAGCCTGCCTGATTAGGGCAGAAAAGGGCTTGTTGCACCAATCAGAGCAGCTCGGCATCCCTCTCGTGCCGTTCGGAGGTGCAACCGTGCCAAATTTCCGCACGGTTGCACCTCCGAACGGCATCTGGGCGCTTAGTAAGCGATGTAAGTGCGGACTGTTACTGTGCTTAAGAGAGCTTGTATAGGCTCAGAAAAAAGCGGAAAATTGAGACAATATTCAAAATGAGCCAGGCAATGTGAATAAAGCTGTATATGGCATGGGTTTGACATCAGATCAGATAGCATTCTCAATAACCTGGTAAGATGGTTGCTGTGGCCCCAGTGAGCTTATATAAGCCTGCTACTTCACTCTTGGAACTGCTCATGTACTGGACAACCCTATAAGATGGTAGTGTAAGTACACATTCAGGTATGTATCCCTAGATTGTGTCTGTGAGCAAGACAAAGCCAGCAGTGGATGCATAATTACCATATGAAGTATGTGACCTTCCCAAAGAGGAATCATACACAAACAGGGGCATGTAGGGCTGAGAAAAATGCAGAAAACCTATGAAATATACAGACACATCAAAGACAAGTGTATGATTGCTTTGAGCTGCGATGGTTACCATTACATTGTATGCGAGGGCCATAATATGGCAAAAGATGCTCAGATTACCCATTATAGTCCTTGTCACCTGTATTATTGAAGCTACTGAGTAGTCCACAGTGTCTGAACTACACATATACATTGCAGTGTACATATAGACCATATTTGAGTCATAAACAAGCAGATTGAATCTGCAGAGGCACATGTGCATTTTTTTGCTTTGCATTTCCTGGGTTAGCCAGCCACTGTATACACTCAATAGAATTTCTGTATACTCTCTCAATGAAGGGCTATCAGATGAGCATACTATGTATACTATGATTTGTTACTGGCTGAGGCTATATAGGCCCTACAGTGTGTGAGCGCTTGGAGCAATGGCCCACCAAGCTGCCAGTCACATGATATGTTTACCAGTTTCCTTATTGGGGGAACTGCTAAGGTGTTTCATGGGCCTCATATCCATAACTGAGCGCTTAGCCACTGCATTTGTTTGTATCTGTTGGTCCAAGTCGCGTCGTCTGGGAGTCTGAAATTTCAGACTCAGATAAGCAACCCATACTAACAGTTACTTATCTCTGCTTATAGGGGTGGCTGCAAGTCACATGCACTGTGGGAACAAACTGCCATTCCGGAGGAATCACTAAGGCGTTTCATGGTGGTCCATCATAAGAACGATACCTTCGTACCTCAGGGATTGTAATGTGAAACAACATTTGCACATATGCCTTTCCATCACTTGCCATGGTCAGTACACTGAACAAGCACTGGGATACCTAATTTGGATCTCCATACCTGTGTGCATGGTGCATTGCATGAGAATCAATATTGTGAGATTTTTCCACATTGAATGTGCTCTAGTAAGAGTCCAGACAGTGCTGCTGACCACATTAGGCAAGCCATCAAAAAACTCAGCATGGGGAGCTGAGATTGAATGATTCCCTTAGAAGGCAAGGTTTGCTGTTGGTTCAACCAATGACAGTGCTCCAAAATCCCCTTTGGGTGAGCTGAGTTGCACACAAATGCAGGGCTGCATTTGTCTACAAGTCCGCTTCAGCAACAGGTGCTTAATGAGTGCTTAGTAAGCAATCTAAGTGCAGACTGTTACTGTGCTTAACTGTGGTTCTATAGACTCAGAAAAAAGCGGAATATTCAGCCAATATTCAAAATGAACCAGGCAACATGCTTATAGTCTTCCATGATACAATTGTTGCATCAGCTAGGGCAGTATACTCAATAACAAGGTGAAATTCACAGTCAGGAACTCATGCAAGCCTATTATCAAGCTTCAGGCAGTGTCTCTGCAGCACAGAAAGCCTGACATCATAGTAGCATGAATACATATGCATGGATGGCCATTACGTATCCCCAGATTGTGTCTATGTGCAAGATAAAGCCTGTCATAGTGGAACTGCCATATAGAGTACTACCCACTGGCAAAGAGGAATTAGGGCAAGAAATGGGGTGTATGGAGCCCACAAAAATACAGAAAATCTCTCAAATATATGGAAGCATCAGGGAAAAGTATATGAGTACCTAGAATTCTCATGGACATTGATACATTGTGTAGATGGACACCAATCGATTAAAAGAGGCTCAAATGGCTCAGTGTTGTTGCTTTTGGCTGTATCACAATATCAGCGGAGCTGTACAGTGTCAGTGCCACATATATACATGGTTACATGCATATGGAACAGATCTGAGGCACAATAAGTCACTGTGACATCTGCAGAGGCACATGGGGATTTTTTTATTTTTCATTTTCTGGACCAGCCAGCCACTCTAGCTATAGGTATACTATGTGCACTACAATTTGTGAGTGCTAGCAGCAGTGACTGTGTGCTGCTTGGCTGCCAGTCATATGATATGCTCACCAGTTGCCATATTGGACACCACTCGAAGCCTTTCTTGGGCCCTCACCCCAGGACAAAGCACTGAGCCACAGCATTTGTTTGGTGATGTTGGTGCAAGTCATGTCGTCTGGGAGTCTGAAATATGAAACTCAGCTAATGATGGCATAGTAAGTGTTACTAGTCAGCCTGAGACATGCCAGTCAGTTACTACAGTGTTACATCCAGTCTACATGTTTGCTGCAAAGCTTGTTTGAGGAAGGAAACCCACAAGAAATCTGTACACATCGAGATCCCTGAGCCACATCAATCCAGATTGAAGATTATGCAAGAGCCGTTGCCCGAGGCCCGACACAATGCATCGAGAGGCAGCCAACATTTTCACATGACTTTTGTTTTTTACACTTTCTCACATGGCCTTCTGGAAGTGCTGTATTTTACAGGTAATAAACATGTAAATTACTGTAAAGAATTGCCATGTTTCAAACACACCCCTTTCATACGCTACCCTAGTTGAGACCCCATGTCATGGATCATGTGACTGGCTAGACACAGTGGCCATTGTGCCTTTTTGGGTGCAACAGAGATATGTATACATACTCAGTGATCTGTAACTGATGTTTCCAGGAACATACACATTCCAGGCAAGTTGTGGGAGGGCTTTTGCACAAGAAGTATCACAAACACTCACATTGCCCTAAATGGTGAGTAACCTTCCAAATCCAGTAATTCTCCACAAAGTGAATGTCTGGTGGTTCATAAATTGCAGATAAATCAGAAGATATTCATAGAGTACTATGGCATGCTGATGTTGAAAACATATTACCATATATGGAAGGTAAGCAATAATACCATGTACAAGCATGAAATCAGCCAATACTGCCCATTCTCAGCTCTGTTATGGCACCATAAAGCATGTTCATGATGTCTGACACACATGGCTATACTGTATGGGTCATGTGCTACATATCTAGGGTGGAAATGAGCAGTTCAAATTCTGCAAAGTCACTTGTGTTTTTTTTTTGTATTTTGCATTTTCTGGCCCAACTAGCCACTATTGGGGCCCAACAAAACTACTGTAGACTCTATGAAACAAGGGCTACACTGTGACTGTATAATTGCCATACCCATTAGTGAGTGGTTGCTGTTCATGAAGTGATTAATCTTAATGGAGCCCAGTGCCATTGGTTAGGTCACATGCCATGTTCACCACTTTCCATATTGGGCTCCAAGCTAGACATTACAGGAGGCCCAAGTCCATGGGGAATTGTCAGCCACAGCATTTGTTTGGGTGTGTTGGTGTGTTGGTGCAAGTCACGTTGTCTGGGAGTCTGAAATTTGAGACTCAGCTAATGATAGCATAGTACCTGTTCCTTATCTCTGCTTATCTGGCACTCAAACAGTCACATGCACTGTGGTAAAAACCTGCCACATTGAGCTCCATGCTAAGTGTTACATCCCCTCCAGTCATAAGAATGATTCCTTTGTGCCTCAGGGATTGTAATGGCTCCACAATCGGAAGGTAGATGAGAACAGACTCATTGATAAGGTGCATGGCTACTGTGCTGTTAGTGCAGATGTGAATCATATTGGTGGCTAACAGCAATACCCCCCTTTTCTTTCTTGACACAAACAGAGTTGCCCACCATTGGTAACATGCACCAGAGCAACTTCTGTTGGGAACAAGAGCACTGGTTTGGCCAGTTGGATCTTCTTGTGGTCAGGAGAGGCTGGAGTTGATGAGCTTCTGCTGGCATTACTTGTGTGAGGGCACTTTGCAAGCCTCCCCTTCTTCATCTCTGTTTCATCCTCAATGTCTTGGTTAGACAAGGGTGGTGGGGAATTAATTTGAGGCAGAGTGTACAGCACCGCAACCTGAGGCTGCATGTGCGGGTTGTCCATCTGGCAGGGGCCACTAGGCCACCCATGTGCACAACATTGAGCTGTGTGCGGACCATCTCGACCTTGTTGCTGGCTCCACATTGAATTGGCAACTGCATATTCTGAAACTGCCTGGGCTGGATGTTGTTTGAGTCCTGTACCTGCATGCTTTGATGTTTGTGGCTCCCAACACCTGCATGTATGACATTCTCCAGCTCTGTGTCCTTCTGAAACTCATCCAGAACATCACATTTCAGGAGCAGAAATGTAAGAGCTCACCAATGTCTTCTTGATGGGTGCAGGTAAGGCCATGGGTGGTACCCAGACAGCAGGTGGACCACCCTCTATGGATCCCTCCTTGTCCATGTCATTGTCCTCTCCTAAGGCATCCTCATCTCCACTTTCAGGGGAATCACCATCATGGGGCTGCAGAGAATCAGCATGGTGAGATTGAAGCCATGTTACAATGGCAACGTACCATGATGGGTGTGTTTGACAAAGCATGATCTGCCTTGGGTTATGCCATGGAGCTCAAGTCTCCAGGGTCACAATCAAATGCAACGGGCCAAATATGGAGCTGAGGGTTGCATTCTCAATCATTACCTATTTGTGAGCCTGATCTCCTCCTGCTCCCAGTTGATAACCTCACTCTGTAGAATCCGCACAGATGTTCCACTCCACACCATTCTGTCTGGAAGGTCCCATGGATCATTGCTTCTAGTGATGCAGTGGGGCCATTTGTTACCCCAGGGTTGGGCCCCTTGTCATGCCGAGGACCCATTCATGGTGTCAACAAGGTAGCCAAATTATGTTGCACAGTGGTTCATGATGTGTATGCCTTCACTGTAGCATGTGGCAACACGGGCCCTCCAGACACCCATTTCATCCACAATGTCAACACGGTCAGCAATCCTGAGCGACATAATCTCTGACATCCGGTCAGAAGTGTCCAACACCTCTTTCCACAAGTGGTCACCTGACATAGCTTGGGGAAACATCTTTGTATAGGCTTTGAGTGCATCCTCGATGACCTGGAGACTGGAGTTCATTCAACAATATGGCCAGAGGAATCACATCATCATCATCATCTTCTCCTTCAGCCTTGTGGACACCCTCATCTTGCTCCCATTTTGGGTGGGGTTGATTCCAGCACCCGCGGATGAGGCCACTGCACTGGTAACAGTGGTAACACATTGAGCGGGTACTCCTGAGGCCCTGCACGGATCACAGCCTTGGAATGCTGAGCCTTACCATTGATTGGCAGCATCCTCAAGAAGTGAGGTGGAGTGGTAGGTGCACCAAAATGGTGGGAGGAAGCACAGAGCACTGGAGGCACCCGAACTAGGTGCTCATGGGCACTCAATGGTGGTGGGGTGCGTCTAACATTACAGTGCAACATCTGGCCATTGTTATGATGTAGTTTGGGCCTATCCATCAATTTCAGAACCTTTCACCCTGGTAGGTGCAGGTACCTATGAGTAACCCACCCTTGAAGGGGCCACAGGTGGCCATCCCAAACATGGTGCACCAAATCTCATGCTGCCGGTGAGTGAATCCATTGAGTCTCAATTCTACCAGCACTGAAATGAGACCTGCTGACTTATTTGATGTTGCTGCACATTGCAGTGTGCTTTGGTAGATTTTCTGAAGAATCTGAACCCACATGAGACATCCCAATTGCAGTCCAAAGGGTGCTAAGTACTCACTGTCATGTTCCTGACTAACCTTGTTCCAGCTGTTTTGATGAGAATTGTTTTCAAACCCCAAAAAGGTCACCAAAGCAGCTGGACATATTGAGTCCCATTTACCTTGGTTTTACAATCCCTGAGGTACAAAGGAATTGTTCTTATGACTGGAGAGAATGTAACACTTAGCATGGAGCCCAATGTGGCAGGTTTTTCCCACAGTGCATGTGACTGTTTGAGCACCAGATAATCAAAGATAGTTCCTAGTAATTTCGGACTTGGATGATAGTGCAGAGGACAGGCTGAGATGGATCTTTGACCTTGATATATAGACACATCTAATAGTGGTCAATGGAATAGTATGCTTGATCCTGGATTGAACCCAGAGCATAGGAATGTTTGGCTGCACAAAAACACAGAGTTGTGTTGTGTTGAACAACAAGTGCCAGTGCGGTGGCTGAGCTACTACCTCAGATACTTACTCAACTCTTAGGTGCAATATACTGATTGCCCACAATGATTATTTGCGTGAGCTGCTATTAATCTGCCTTTAAAATGTATAGCCCAAGCCTTGTCTCTTAATCTTCCAAGCTGAACCTGGGAGGTGCATTAAGCCTGGCACTCAAAAACACAGAGTCGGACAACAAGTGCTGGTGCGGTGGCTAGTGCAGAGCATGGGTACACCCGCGGGTGTCCTGAGGTGTACCCGTGCCCGTTCCCGCCCCGGGTACTGACCCGTGACAATGGGTATGGGTTTTGTACGGGTGCAGGCGGGTCCGTGGGTCCACAGGCAAGTAGGTGGGTTGGTGGGCACATGGATGCATGGGCAATCATGTAGGTGCTCATGGTTGACCACCATCGCGGTCACCGTGTTTGCTCACATGCCCGGCTCCTGTTCGTTGGCTGTGCTTGCGCGTTGGGTGTTTGCCCTGCATGCTCACGGTCGCTGTGCTTGTGGTGCTGCCCCGGGCTTGCCCTGTCCATCTGCTCACTCACTGTCCGGCCACTTGCCTGCCCACCGGCTTGCCCGCCCGCTCTTGTGCTCGAGCCCATGGTCTGCAGGCAGCGGGACACCCCAGTCCTCCACCCCTGGGATCTCCGCTGGGCGCTGGGCGCAGGGGCCTCCATATACGTTGACACAACCAAAAAGAACACAAAAGCCACACAAAAACCCAACCGTGAGGTCGAGCAGTGGTATGCGAGGCCTCTGCATCTATGAGATGTACAGGGGACTGTACAGTGGTCTAGGTAAGAAGGAGGAGGACGGACAAGACTCCGAACAACGCGTGAGAGCTTCGAAGACATCGAAGACTGTTCGAAGACGAGGGCTAAGCCTCGAAGGTAGGAAGGAGGTTTTCGACAGATGTGTCGAATGAAAGGTGACAAGGGAGGCGAGCGACGGCAGGGGAAGAAGTGTAGAGCCTCTCGGGGCAACTACGAGCTGGCAAACGTACTGGCGAACTGACTGACTGACTTTGAACGTACTGACTGACTGGCGAACTTGCTGACTTCGGACGTACTGGCTGACTGACGAACCTCGCCCGTGCGAGGTGAGATTGAGAGGGTAAGGGGGTCTCTGAGATTCGAGGGGAACAAGTCCCCAGGTATATACAGGGAAACACGGCTATCACCACTACGGACCTCCGATGGCCCCGAACATCCGGCTATGGCTTATAACACGTGACAACTGCTCTTGGGCTCGCTAACCAGTGGTCCAAAGGCCGACCGGCTATCACACGACACCGGAAACCGAAACCACTTGTCGAGGATGTGAGACGACCTGCAAGGACTCACTGGACATCCTGTAGCATCCTATGGTCTTGTAGGAGTTCTTCTAACACCGTAGCACGTCTTCTAACATTGTAGCATGTCTTCTAACATGTTTGAGTGTCTTCTAACACATAGTGCATCTTTGAGTAACCTGCGTGCTCTGGGGTCGTCTAGATAGGTGGGTAGGTGCTCCTATAGGGTCACTGAGGTGTCAGAAGGTCATGGATAGGCTTCTAAGGTGAGCCAGGATTGGCTACAAACTTCGAAATCTTCGAACAGTTGTAGTGGATCTTCTAAGAGCTTCGGAGCATCGTAGAGGCCTAGATCGCGTTTTTGGGGCTTAGATAGCCTAGAGGTGTATCAACATGCAAGGTCCTCATCCGGTGCTCAAGGAGGACATGCGAGGCTGTCTATGTGCTAGCCTGGGATGGGCATTCAATTTTCCTGTGCGCAGATACAGTACATAACCCAGGGACTCACCAGCTTCTGATTGTGTGTCAGCACGAGCCTTCATGTCCTGCGCAGGCTTGTTGAGCAAATGAATGATATCCCCACCCATTAACCAGCATTTGCGCTCACCTGCTTGTCCATTTGCCAGCTTTCCCAGTGCCCATTCGTCCACCTGTGTGCTTGCTTTGCCTACTTGTCCACCTGCCTGCTTTCCCACCTGATCAATCGCCCACCTGCCTGCCCACTCGCCCGCTCAGTCACCCACTCTCCCGCCTGCTTGCACACCCGCCCGCTTGTCCATCCACTTGCCTGCCCGCTTTCCTGTTTGCTCACACGCCCGCTCGCATCCCCACTTATACACTTGCACACCCGTCCACTCACCCATCTGCTTTCCCGCCCAGTGTTCTCCTCGTTCACCCATTTGTCGGCTATGTCTGCATGCAGGGCATTGGCCCGACGCACTGGCGGTCGTTGTACGCATCGCACAGCAGACTAATGCTGCGCGGAGTCACTGCACCGTGACCCTGTGCTCGCTATTAGCAAACCTGCCCAACCATGTTTGCACTCACCTTTCCCGCCCTTCGCCTGTGTGCCCACCATCCTTTTGTCAGCTGCAAAGGTACGTCTTCCACGCTGTTCCTTTCTGTACATTTGGCATTGCTGATGCCGCGGTCCATCCTTTCGAGGCACTTGTCCAGTGCAGCGTCGTCAACAGGTAGCAGAGGTGGGAGTGGGTATGCAAACAAGCCATGAGTACTAGTAGGCAGACAAGTGAGGCTCTTGCGCGTGAGCAGGCAAGTGGGTGAGACAAGTGGGGCTCTTGCACGTGAGTGGGCAAGTGGGTGAGACAGGTGAGATGGACGAGAGCAAGCAGGTGAGAGAGGCTGGGTATGAGAGGCCGGGCGTGAACAGTGAGAGGACGACGGACATGCAGGTATTCACGCGGCGGGATGCGCAAACTGCCCCTGGTGCGTCGCTCTTGTTTGAGTTGGTGGCAGCAGTGGCACGGCCAGTGGTGTCTGGTGTTTGCGTGAGTGGCGGGTGTGGTCATTGGTACAGGTTTGGTCTGGGTCACAAAAATGTGACCTGTACCCGTACCTGGGCATACCCATACCCGCTACCCACGCAGGTTCCCACGACCCATGCTCTGCACTAGCGGTGGCTGAGCACTGAGCCACTGCAGATACTTACTCAACTCCTGGGTGCAATACTGATTGCCCACAATAATTCATTGCGTGAACTGCTATTTATCTACCTATAGAGTGTATATACCAACTCTTGTCTTTTAATCTTCCAAGCTGAACCCAGGAGTTGCATTAAGCCCGGTGCTCATATCCGAGCCGCCACATGCCGTGACTCCTGTGTCACATTTGGCACCGCGGCACTGCAAAAAAGCGGTCAAAAATGCACTGAATCTTCATTCTGAGGACAAAACCTACTGTTTTGGGCCCAGAAGAATTCTATAAATTCCCAATAACTCGGAAGGGCTCAGTGCAGCCATCCTGAAGTGCTTTTGGGTCATATGAAGTCAAAATCATCTTAATTACAGGTGCCACAAGGCTGCCAGTCAGGGTACAAGATACAGTACCACATTGGGTACTGAGCTATGACATCTTGGAGTGATTTAGTTAAAATGAGAGCACAATGTTTGATATTTGAGGATTGAGACAGTGTGATATTGAGGTATCCAGTACATATATGGTTTGGTGAGTTATGCACATTTAACAATATGACTAGACACAGCCATGTGTGTGCTCCCAATATGTCTGATGTATATTCTTTTTTTTTCTTTTGGTGGAGTGTTGCACCCCGGTCTTAGGAACATATTTGCTCAACTAAGATTGGCTGCAAGATGCACCCCTCGGCAGTCGACAAGTCGTCTCTCTGGGGCCGCTAAGGAAGCAGGGATGAAACCTGTGTTTGAACTCCGACCAAAGGGAGGAAATGCGCTTACGCACACTTCCAGACCTCGGCCGTAGCCGAGTTCTGGAAGTAGTGCAGGGCTCGAGTGGTGTGATCCGACCACCCCATACCTGCTAAAACCCCACGTGGCAAATGGGAAGGCTAATTCCTGGAGGGGACTGGCTCGAACCCAGTTCTGCAATCTGGTGCCGGGTTCATTGAGCTTGCGCGTGATGTTGCCACTACACCACGCAGCCCCTGTCTGATGTATATTCACAATCACAACACAGTGGTTCTACTATTTTCCTCAGCAACTGCCTTACGTAGCATCCTGAATCAATGAGTGTAGGAATGTATACTGTTCTACTTGTCCTTAATACAAGCACAGAGCAGATAAACAAAATGATTGAGAAAATTACAAATGCATGGAAAGCTGCAAATTTGGTCACATAAACACTGATATAGCCCATGTATTCATGAGCAGGAGTATCAGCATCTCTTGATGTCTCACAATAGCACTACAAGAGTGGGATACAGTACATATATAATGCATGTATGCTGGTTAATGATTCACCATATGCCAGTTGCTTGAACTGATGCAATCATGCACTCTGGGAATATTCCATCATTTCTACAGTATTTACTGGGCCCACAAAGCATTGCCCAGTGTGAAATTGCCAATAGGGAGGGCACCTGCCATATGTAGTAATCCTGAGTCAAGTTGTGTGATAGCTCCTGCTTCACAGACCCTCCCATAATTTCCCTAGCCTTCATTATGCATGGAACAAAGCATGCACATGTGCAGGATATTCATTCTGAGGCCACATAACCTCCTTGTGTAGGCTCATAAAGGCCCCAAACACCCCAAAAATCAGTGAAGTACTAATGAGTGGTCATTGTGCTCACTGAAAGCTCTGGCAGCACTTTGCAACATAAGTACCATGCTCTTGTATGGGACTACACTTAATTCATATGAAGGGGTGCAAGACTTATGCAGACAGCCTGCTGCTGTGCAAGAAAAAGTTGATGATAAAATCCTCATTTACAGGTTCTTGCTCTCCATTGAATATCCATAATAATGCCTGTGACATATCACTCAGTCATGAATTAGGAAACTTTGACAGTAGCATAGCTTTGATACTAATCTGTGGATGCCCTCATTTGTTAACAATGTGAACTCCTCAGTGTAACTTGTGAAGCACCTGTTGAACATCACGTGCCCATCTAATGCATTTAGCAGATTGCTGTTAGTAACTTGTTACATATTTGACAGTAACATGGAATGATGTCAGGATAAGGCATGAGGAGGAAAATGCAGATGGGCACTCCATTATACTGTATCTAGAACATGTGACTGTTTTTCCACAGCATGAGCCAAAATCCATGAAGAGGTATCATGAGTGTACCAAAATCAGCATGGTTGACATTCTACCATTGGGAGGTCTAGGCCAATGTAGTGTCAATATGTTGGGAAGTATATGACCTACTCAGTTCAAGTTATACAATCAATGCTGATCATTGTCATCATTGGGTTAATTAACAGTCCCTAAACAGTCCATGAAACACAAGTCTCCCACTAGTGAAGTAGTATTATTGTTCAGTGTTTTGAAATAATACATAAAGTCCCAGACATGATGAAACAGTGCAGCTCAGCTACAGTTGGGCAAGAACAAGTCTGCAACCATTGCAACTACACATATCATTGGGTAATGGCTGTGTAGCAATATTGGCATAGCTATCTATGATCAATAAACCCTTCTGATAAAGAAATGTGTACATTTTGCATTCTCTAGGATACTCAATATTTAGGATTCACTGCTCTGTATCTTGTGTTACAGCAATAAGGAATGAGCTGAGCAACTTTGATGTAAGCACCCCTGTTACTACTATAATACTCCCTCATGATTTTGTCACAGTTTGACAACTACATGGAAGTTGGTCTCACAAACTAGTATATATCAATGCCTTTGATAAGTGAGATTGAAGCCATTATTTCATGAGCCAGAAGACAAAAGACATAGACAATACAACTGGGATTGTATTGCCATGCATGGCCCACTCCCCAGCAAGTGTGAGTATTGAGTCTACTGCCTCATTGATCATCGGGCAGGTGAGATCAGGATCAGCATTGAGAAACACAGTTGCACTGACACCCCATTTTATCTTGTTGACAAACCAAGCCAGCTTGCCATCTGCACCAGGCATGACTCTGATGTCAACATGGGTGTACTGCTCCAACGAGCTCTCTTCAACCATCCTAAGCAGGAGTGTCTTGCTGTCTATGACATGCTGGAGAGTCATCAGGACAAAATCTTGCAGTGCTGCAGTGGTCCACTGGGCATGTGTGCCTCCATCATGGGCAAAGCAGTCCTCATTCACATAGTTGTCACCACCATCACACAGTTGGATTCTAAGTGTCAGAAGACAGCCACATGAGCAAGAAAACAAATGGTGAGCAAGGATGGAGATGTACTGTGTTTCATCAGGCAGCAATCAATTGGTGAGCATGCAGTAATGCCAACATGAGTCCAGGGGAGAAATTGTATGCACAGTATGGTGCATAATCCAGTTGGCAACAAACACCCTGAGCTGACCTCCATCTTGGAGGGTAGGCACCCATTCCTGGGCAAGCCATCTGTATTCCCTGATCTTGTCCAAGTCATGGTTGATGATGTCAAGAGCATCCTCATCACAGCCTCTAATGACATGGAGGTGACCACAGCTCCCCTCACACTTGTAGATCTTGTCTGGGTGGAGGATGCTGCTACCATACAGCTCAGTGCTGGGCTGCAGTGTGCTGGTGATGTCTTGGGCAATGATGTCTAGCATCCAAGTCGAGAGGAAATTGATCTGGGATTGAACAGCTTCCCTGACTGGTGGCCAGATAGTGCATTGCATGGGTGTGAGTAACCCATTTGGGTCATGGGTATGGGTATGGGTAGCCAGAATTTGACCCATGTACCCATGGAACCCATGGACTTCTGCAGTGCTTATACAGCAGTACTACTAGTAAATATTAATTCCTGGCAAGGTAGTCAGTGTTGTGTCACTCAGACCCACTCTCATAGTCTGCTAGCATTTAGGGTGATCCTGAAGCTTTCTTCAGAGTAATTTCCAATAGTGACAGTGTTGTAAAGTTTATGAGCCATTCCCTTCAAGTTTCATTAATTATGAACATGGCTTTGCCAATATTGTTATGCTACAATAAAAATACAGATTGCTGAGGTCAAATCAATAACAATAG
This sequence comes from Fomitopsis serialis, assembly GCF_022376445.1. NCBI lineage: Eukaryota > Fungi > Basidiomycota > Agaricomycetes > Polyporales > Fomitopsidaceae > Fomitopsis > Fomitopsis serialis. The sequence continues at coordinate 136,288 of NW_025955045.1, forward strand.
TTAGTAAAGAAGAGTGGCCCTGCTTTTGGATGTGGGTGCTTCAACTTTTGGAAATGTTATGACAGATTGGGCAAGTCTCGTTCTGTCAGGTGTTGGCACTACAATGGGCACAGACGATTTGCCTTTGCTTTCATAGGAACAATACCTGTGTGGCCCAAGTGCAGCCACATGGGGAGCATTCCAGTGACATGACAATTTGCATATCTATAAGCAGTGCAATGGCAGTGTCAATGTGGTGCATGTAACTTGCATGGTTTTTGTGTACACCCACATGGAGCACACATGACATCCATGTTCACTGTGTGGCCTCATGTGGTGCACCTGCCTCCCATAAGCTCCCAGTGTCTGCCACCCATGGGTGCCTGTGCAAGCCCCACTTGAGGTGTCCCCGAGGTGGAATTTCCATGTGAAAAGGGGGGAAGTGATGGAAAAATGAGTAGAAAAATACACAGGTTACAAATGGGATGCATGAGGACTGGGAAAACACAATACAATAGTTTCTCAGTACCAGGAAAACAAATGTCACAAATAATAAATATATCCTTGTCCTGGGAAATCAACACTGAAAGACCACAAAGGGAATGCAATGGGAAAAATTGAGTATATGCCTAAAATCAGTGGTAGTAACGGGAAAAACAAGCAATGTCAGTACTAGGAAAACTTGAACAGGACATCTCAGGCCTGGGGGAAATAGTGTAGAGTAGCACGGGGAAACCAGTATAGATTAGTCCTGGGGAGTATAAATTTGACATGAGGAAAGATCAATATTGGGAAAACAGGAGACCTCAGTAACAGGAAATAATGGGATACCACTAAATAGAATATACAGGGGACATCAATGGTGGGAAATATGACATGTCTGCACCAGGAAGGCACATTTCACTGGCAATAATGGGACTAAGTACCAGGGGAAAAGCACATCCCAGTCCAGCAAAACAGTGTGGATCAGCACTGGGAAAACAGGAGATATTAGCTCAGGGAAATAAGATATCAATCCCGGGAAAATAGGAAACCTCAGTACTAGGAAAATAGGACACATCAGTACTGGGAAATAATGGGAACAACAGTGGTAATGTCAAACAATTGCCCTGCAGCAGATTATAAAAACCAAGGATACAAAAATATGGAACAAAGTGTACAGCAAGCCAGGAAATATTGAATCAAAATGTAACCACAAGAGCTACACACAGCATTGAATGAACCAGATATGGGCTGGCATTGCCCAAGCATGTAATCTTAAGAGTAACATGAAGCAGTGAAAGAACCGCCCTGTCAGCCCGTGGCGAAGCCACGGGTTGTGGACGCTCGTCGGACCCGGGCGCAGCGGCGGCGAATGAGACACGTGGCATCATTATGTGAGTGATCGAGATTTCCCAAATAGGCAGGTCCATGGGGCGGCCGTCAATGCATGTGACCCCTCCTCCTCCTCCTCGTCCTTCGGCGACCGAGCGATGTCTCTGCGCTCTACGCACCGTACGGCCTCTCTCATAGCCCGTAGCCACCACTCATGGCGGTCCACAACACCAAGCTATAGCCTGCACGGCGTCCTTCGGACAACATCGACGGGCTTCGTGCGCAAACAGACTCGTGCGTTCGCTACGTATGTATCTCAACCTTGCGCTCTGGTTTCACTGTTCACTCCAGACCCAAGACAGCCGTCTCAAGCACGATACACCTCCAAGAGCCATTCTTCTAGTCAACAAGCACCGGACGAAGCTCGTCGTCGACGCCATCGACACCTTGCTTGCGTGCGTCGTCGGCCTCCTGCTCGCGAAGCCACCAATTCATCCCGTTCTGCAGGTACCTCCGCGAAAAGTATCCCGACGTCCGGGTCTTCCATGAAGACAGACCCGACATTCCCCCAGGCGTCGAGATCTGGCGACCAGGTCATTCCTTCCCCACCCTAAACACACCAAGGCTCACAGGATCCTGCAGGGCCTGAGGCCGAGAAGATCAACCTCGTAGTCACGTTAGGCGGCGACGGCACCATCCTCCACGCATCGTCTTTGTTCAAAGTAGGCGCAGTGCCGCCGGTGCTGAGCTTCTCGATGGGCACGCTCGGCTTCCTGCTCCCTTTCCGTGAGTGTCTATCCCGGCCTGTGCGCCGCTCCCTCATCATGCGCCCAGACATCGACGACTACGCCAAAGCGCTCGACAGCGCCTTCGCCGGCCGCGCGACTGTGCTTCACCGCATGCGGCTCTCATGCCGCTTTCACGACTGCGACGGGGAGCGGCTGGAAGGGCAAGCACAAGGTCTGTAAGTGCGCCGTGCATCTCGGACGAGCATACTAATTCGCGCCCAAGACTGGCAGGTCATGAACGAGATCGCGCTGCACCGCGGCGCCAGTCCGCACCTCAACACGATCGACATATACGTTGACGGGCAGCACCTCACCGAGGCTGTGGTACGCCCCGCCCTCACCCTCACATCCGCGCACCACACTGACCCCCACGCAGTCTGACGGCCTCATCGTCTCCACGCCGACAGGGTCCACAGCGTACTCGCTCTCCGCCGGCGGGCCCATCGTCCACCCGTCCCTGAGCGCGCTCGTCCTGACGCCCATCTGCCCGCGCAGCCTCTCCTTCCGCCCGCTCGTCTTCCCGTCCTCGTCCTCGGTGACGCTCCGCGTAAGCACCCCGCCCCGTCCCCGCCCGAGCCCCGCTGACCGCCCGCGCTGACGCAGGTGAGCGAGCGCAGCCGCGCCTCCGCCGGGCTCGCCCTCGACGGGCAGACGTCGCACGTCCTCGGGCCCGGAGAGGCGGTCACCGTGCAGGCGTCAAAGTACCCTATACCTTGCATCAACCGGTCGTCGATCGCGGATCCGGAGGAGATCCAGGATGGTGAAGGGGTGGGCCCGGGGAAGGAGGATGATTGGGTGAGGGACATCAACAACCTGCTCCAGTACAACGCGACGTTCAGGAGCAAGGCGTTGTTGCGCCATAGCAGGCCGTAGGAGGCGCGATGTCGGGGTGAGTAGTTCCGTCGTCGGTCGGTGTCGGTATACGAGTGCAAGTTATACCACTTGGTGCAGAACAGTCGCGTGAGTCGGATGATCGAACGCTAGCACGCACCAGCGTGGTCTGGTAATGACACGGTATGTGTGCGACATGCAACATCAACTCAGTCCCAGCACTGCGATTGGTACAGCTGATTACAAGATGATAGTTCTACACAATGCTACATGCCACAGACCAGCCGATGGCGACTAGAGGTAATACAAGCACATTACAAGATTTCTTAAGTACGAGCGAGAGTAAACCGAGTCGAGTCCTCTACACACCGGTCTCAGTCCAAGCAGCCACCAATAGTTTGTCGGCAGCGTCCCAACGTAGCACTAAAAAGAGAAGGGTATACGGTCGACGCCACAAGATACAAAGACGATCGTCCACCAAAAGTCGAAGTCCATGCTTCCCACCATACATATCTGGCAGGGCGCGCGGTCACGGTAGGACCTTTTCGAGCCACCCCTTGACCTGGCCCATTGCCGACGGACTAGGCGAGCGGCGCGCCGGGGACGGGGTGCGGGACTTCGGCAGCGCATCGTTGGGGTGCAAGAACGGCGAGGACGACTTGAGCTCCTCGATCGAGACGATGTCCTCGTAGTCGCCTTCGCGCTCGTCCTCGAGGATGACCTCGGGGTGGACGTTGAGGTCGATGATCTCGTAGCACGCGAGCGTGCCGACGACGGCTTTCCAGGCCATGGGCGAGATCTGCACCGTGCGCTTGCCCTTGGGCGTGTTCGAGATGATCGTGAAGGACAGCTGTTGGGGGTGGATGTGGCGCAGGTCGTCGGGGAAGACCTCTCGCGCGAACTGGACGGCTTGCTGTGGGCATCGACTCGTTCTGAACGTCTGCTGCGCCACAGAGAATGTCCGTGCATACCTCGTATGTGTCCGCGGGTGTAACGTAGACCATCTTCTCCTTGTACCGGTAAGTCACGACGCGCGGGTCTCGGGTGCGCGACCGTGGGCGGGTTGGGTGACCAGTGTCTAGACGGCCCATTGCGTGTGTCGAGGGGAGATGTGAAAGGAGGGTGCTGAAACGAGAGCGCGTCGCAAGAGTCCTTTTCAGTGTTGACAATAAGCAGTGCAAGCGCCGGCGCCTATGCAGCTATCGGGGACAAGAAGGCCATAACGCACGTTACAACAGGAACAGAAGCGGGCTGGACCACAGTCTTGTGAGCATATGCTGCGTGTCGACGAATAGTGGTGACTCGACCGACGCTTGGACACACCTGTCCGATACGCCCACAGCGCCACAGCAACATAGCTGTGCAGCGGTCGACTGAGGTTCCGGCACTGCCCTATGGACGCAGCAGCACCGTAGAGCCGACTTATAGGCTGCGCACTCTGACCGACCTGGGAGCTTGGGTCATCCTATGCAGCGACCTTCATTCTACAGTTTTCATCGCCTGTCCGGAGTGCGGTAAACATCGCTTTTTCTGACCTCTTCTAGCCGTCAAGCCACTACGAGCATTGAGGCCTGAGGAGGACGTATTGCGATGCTCAGGCTTCGACTCCATCTGCATGTACGGCAAGCCGCAACGTAAGTCATGCAGATATCATGACCGACGGCAGCATCATCAGCATGGCTCTGCAAGACGTTCAACAATACCTAGGATCATGTTCGGTCTGTTTGCTGCCACTCAGTGAATGAACCTGTGCAATTGTGAGGAACGAGCGGGGGCTGGGCACGATTGGGATGTTGTGGATGAGAGTAGAGGAGCGGCTTGGTGGAAGATGGTGAGTACCGTGAGTTTCGCATCCTCTCGTCGGCTACACATGGGACGACGAACACGTCGTCGCCGACTCACTGCATGTGCAGCGTCAAATCCATCCATTCTCCTTGCCCTGAGCAAGCACCCTGTTCATGTCTCCTGTGGTCTCCATTACTGCCTCGCATCCTATTCCAACTGTCCTCGGGGCACAGAGTGGTCAGCCTGGAGCGGCAGATGTGCTATACATGTCGTCTACTCTTCCATGCGTCCACGGAATGTTTAAATTGACAGTCTCGCAGACCAGCTAGCTGGTAGTACGGCACCATGCATCACGGATTTCGCAACGAGTATATATCCGTATAGAGGCAGCTTGTATGCGATTATAAGCAATAAAATCGTTATATACAGTGCAATTGACTATAGCGCTAGGGCTGTTATAGATACTCCATATCTCCGTGATATATTGGCCTCTCAGATGCCACCGATTTACAACCACTACAAGCTTGTACCAATTGCGCAATGGCTTGATGTATGTACTGTGCTTACTGTTTGCTTACGACGAGCCCGAAGTATTTGTGTCAACCTAAAGGCGTTGGCATACACCGATATCAAATTTCATTAAAAGTGGGTATGTATTGTTCGTTCGAACACAGCACATTCGAAGGACGTCACGACAGCACAGCCGAGTCCAGCGGAGGGTATAGATGAAGGCGGGGGTACAATCAGTAATTTTGCCCGATTAAGCTTGAGCAGCCATGTAGTAGGCGACGCTGTTGACACGACGTGCCGTTGCCTCGACCTCCTGGGTAGCCGATATGACCCTTCTGTTAATTTTGTTGGTTCAATGCCCTGAAAAAAGGCTCGGGACGAAGACGTACGCAGCATGGAATGAGAGAAGTGCCGCTCGGCGGTCTTCAGGCATGACGTCCTCGATGGTCCGGATCAGGGAGTTGTAGAACCCTTCATACCAGAATTTCCCCCGCTCCTCCTCCGATCCCGCGCCGAACACAACCTGCGATGACAAAGAGAAGTGCACCTGTCGAGTCGATGGCATGCCCGGCGTAAGTCAACAACTTCGTCACAACCACAACTTGAGAGAATTAGCTTACCATGGATGCGGCGTATGCAATCATTGCCGGCGTGACAGTCCGAAGGTTGTAGATCCGAGCACGGCCCTTGCGGTTCGAGTGTGAGGTAACACCATCACTAGATTTTGCAACTGACGGTGCAATGAGGATGTGCTGTAGAGCCTAATTAATCGTAGTTTTCAGAGGTCACAACGATGGCATCAAAATCGATTGCGTCGACTCACCTTGCAAATCAAGCACCCCTCGCCGAAACCCTTAAAGAAGTCGGTCCTGTCGGCACGATTGTCCCGCCATAACAGTGCTGGATAGTCTTCTGCTCCCGCAGGATAGTCCGCATGATATTCGAGGAGCGCGGCGCGTACTCTGACAACGACAATATCAGCAACAATTGACATAAATATAATGATCATCGTACTCACTTCACGTCGCCATAGTCGTATACGACGGGGCAGATGAAATGCCCCGATGACTCACAGTTGAAGCCACGATATTGCTTTTCCATCGGGAGAGGGGGGCTGAATTCGATCCAATCACGTATTCCCGTTTTGCAAGTGTTCACGATATTGTTGCGATCGCGGGTACGCCCACGTTCGATCTGCAATTCAGCCATAATGATAGTAAGGGGATTTGAATCAAGCGCACTAATTCGACATACCATTTCAGCAAGCTCTGTGGAGCCAGTAGATCCACGAACTGCCAGCTCGTCGGCCAGTTCAGGTGCAATGGCAAGGAGACTATCGTAGAGGGCATGAAGCTTGCGCTCCCTTTCACACTGTCATCAGCAACCAGTGTCATACATGCATGACAGAGCAAGAAACGAACCAGGATGAGTATGTACCCGCTGCAGCGTCAGGATCCCGAGCACGGCCCGCGTCGATGATCGCCTGAACGGAACGGAACAAATCATACTGGAGGGCAAACTGGGCACCCTTCTTCTCGAGCTTCTTGCTGATGCCACTGGTGGCTCGCATGACGGGCGCCGAGGGTGGGGACTGAGGAACAACTATGGCAGAAGGAGGGGTGGCAAGTGCGCCACCAGTGTTGGACTCAGAGGAGGGAGTAAGAGACATAACTACGAGGGGAATGGATAAGTAAACGAATGAATGATATAACGACTGCGATGTTGGCTTGACAAATAGAGGCAGAGAGGGGACGGCGGAGAATGACTGTTCGTTGGCTGACATCTACGGCTTTTAAGCTCGACGACACTGCCGTGCATCCGGCGGCAGAATGCTACAGCCAAAATGTTAATGTTGTATCAGGCATGCGGCATATACACCACATGATTTCGTACCTGGTAGATATCACAGGTCGTCTTCGAATCCACTAGTGTCCGAGCCTTCGCCATCCAAGTCGGGCCGTAGTGGGTCTTCATCTGAGCTATACTCATCCTGGCTCGAGGCGCCATCGTCTTCGGAAGCATGAGGCGGCGCGGATACACCTTCATTGTTCGCTAGTGAGACAGGATGCGTGGCAGTAGCAGAGGCAGATGATGGTGGCGCATTAGTACTTGCACTAGCTGCGAAAGTGATAGCAGCATTGAGCCGGTCCACAGTGCGAGCACGACACGCTTGGTGGCCTACTCCGAGGCCTATGTAGCGCATGGAAATGTCTCTGTCCACAAACCTATTCACGTAGTAGAATCGCCAGTCCCCAGAGATATTTCGGGCGAGGGAGGGACCGAGCAATGAGAATGTGAGGCCATGGTGGAATGCGGGGAGGAGGTGTGATGCGCGAAGAACATTGGCGGGATCTAGGAAGCCGAAGGCGTCAGGAGAGCTCGACGGCAGGAAGGATACCCGGGGAAGTCTAAAATCGTTCGCCGAGCTCGGCCACGATTGATCACGCTCGAGCCACCGGACCCACAGTAGCTCCATGCGCTCCTTCTTGTTTGTACCTGGGCGAAGAACATTAGTGTGGTATATGCCAAGGACTTGCGCGTAAGTCCACGGGTACGGCGAACCGTCGGAGATGTCGGGCGTGTGCGCCATGATGAAGCACTTGTCGGTACCAACATGAATGATGTCCTGACCTCGGCGTAGGTCGTAAGTCGTGAAATTGATACGCGCTGTTGCATGGGTGAAGAGACAGTTGCGGTCGAGGATCAAACCCGCATTTGTCGGCCATGATGGATCCATTGCAAGGAGTCGCGCGTGGAGATGTGCCCTGAGGTCATGCACAAACGACACGAGAGCTGGGTCATCAGGGTGGTCAGCCATCAACTGACTGAGATAGAGAGTGTTTCGTTGTTCGGCAGCGATGTGGTGCTGCTGCTGGGCTGTGGTAGGATCGGTAGCCTCATCATCAATAAGCTGCACCTTCGAACGCGTCCCCGGAACATCAACCCCAGCATCGCGAAGCTCGTCAGCCATGTGGTTCAGTCTCGACGAAATGACATCTTGGGCGACCATCTGCGCATCGGTTTCCTTCTTGTTGGTGCGGGCGTAGCGCCTCTTGATATCGCGATGTTTGAATTCACCCTGTCATCACCCGGCATGAGCACCACTGTAACCGTAGGAATAGGATCTCGAAACTCACAGCCTGTGTCGAACCCGAGTCAGTTGTCCCAGTCGCACGAATATTTACCACATAATCGCCTAGGAAATGTGTCTTCGGTGTGTTCAAATTGAGAGTGCGCGGTCGCTTCCCAGACGGAGCTGAATCAGTGGTTGCAAGGCCTTTGTTGACGAGCCGTGTATGGTTGCGGACTCGTCGACTGTACTCGGCAGATGACTCCTGAGTCGCGAAAGCGGGGCATGTCACAGACTTGAATTGGCGCAGTGCCTCGCCAAGCGTAGTCGTAGCTGTATCGAGCAAATCCAAGGATGAATCAGTATGCATACGCAGTTTGGCAAGGCTATGCCAATACGCAAGTGTGAAGAGCAGCATGCGGATGTTGCTGTCATGGGGTTCGGGCAGAAGACCTTCGAAACACGGAATCGCGCACTGACATGTGTCAGTGTTGCAAGTGGCTTGAATACGAAACAACATCCGTACTTACTTGTAGAATATCCTCGAAGTCCCGTGCCGCCAGCTTCTTCATTTCCGACACATTTGATGCGAACTTCCGAATTGTGAAGGTGCCGAAACCAGGGACTCGTCGGAAACTGTGAGATCTACCTTTAGCCTATGAGTTATCAAGGAAAACAATGATTCAACTTCTCGTCGAGCCGGTCCACCAGATTACCAGGTTGCGACTCGAGAATGCGGATAAGGTGTGTGAACACCGCTTTCCAGACTCCAAGTTCGAATTCGTGCAAGAGATCAACAACGAGGAGCACAAAGAAATTGCGAACAATGTCGGAGAACGCGTTCTATGGATGTGTCAGTACTGATGCGACTCAAGCGCGTGCAGACTTACCTGCGTCGGTACGAGTGACTGCTCCTTTAGTTCCTTCTCAACCCGGTCACTGTTAACGACGTAGCCTTGGTCGTAAATCAGAGCAGATGCCCTCTCAACCCTTCCTTGTCGGACAGTGTCATCCTGACGTGCAGTTTCCTCCCTACATGCACGATCGGCGGCAGTCCCGAGCTCACTTATTTGGTCTGTCTTGATGAGGCACCGTGGGCACGGGCACAAGCCCTTGTCACGTATTGTTGCTATCAGTACCCTTGCATAATAGAACGAGCGTCAGCGCGATAATCCGCGAGATCCCGTGTGCTTACTTTTCTGGATAGTCGGCCGAATATGTGAATATGCGCGGATACAGGCGTCGCTTGATGCCGTCGGAACAATCGACAACAATGCCGTTCTTGTATGCATCTAGGAACTCGGGATCATGTATCAGGAGTGCCCAGGCTGCATGAAAGAGCTCGCGCCGCAAGTGCGTCAAAAGAGGTCCATTAGCGGATTTACCACTGTGTATTTTACGGATGTGATCCTTGATGTGGTCCGGCAGCTACAGAGATGGTAATGAGAAGTCTTGTGCAATGTGCACATCTAAACAGTAGACGTACTGATGGAAGATATGCAACATGGTACCCGGCAGCGGTAGAAGGACGAGCACGGTCGTATTTCGACTGGTTGCCGAAGAGGACATAGATCGGCCATGCTTTTGCATTCCCGAATTGCGCCAGGTTTGTCGAATCTGAATATAACATGATCGCCGCAATCGCCCGGGGCAGGTCACAGCCCTCAACGCGGGGCGAGTTCTGAAGCTCGGCGTCGGCATCGAGCCATGCTTGCGACGTGTATAGCTCGCCATGGACGGTCTCGGGCAGTGTACCCGGCGGGGCATCAGGAGGGAGGTACGTCAGATGGAATGGGTGGTAGTGGAACCCGCGGGAGATGTGGTACTCGCCGAAGACCCTGCTGATGAGGGGGACAAGTGGCTGATAAAAGAATTGAGGAATACTGAAATGGTCTCCTGCGATCGGTTGCTCCGCAGGAATATCCTCGAATGGTTCATGTCGGCGAATGCGTTGGCGTGCCGTGTACTCGCTGCGCCGTGACGCCTCGGTGGAGCGATGACCGGAAGGAATCCCAATCGTCACGCTTGCCTGCCTCCATCCTTCGGCTGCATCAGTCCATGGATGCTTGGCCGTGAGAATCGCGTCGATCTTGTCAAAGTTTGCAGCTGCGGCGTCGGCTCCAGAGAAATCAGGCTGGCACAGGATCTCTTGCATTGCAGCTCGCGACGCACGCGTCTGCGTCGGATAGCTCCAAAAGTGGTGATACAGCCGCCATGCACTAAGATTGGGGAGAGGAGCGATGATCTCGCTGACTGCACGACGCAACTTGGAGGCTCGAGGACGCCCATTCACGGGCATGCAAGATGAGACGTCAAGTTCCTCGTCAGGGACCGTCGACGGGCGGGCCTTGTACAGCCGTGACAGGCCAAAGCGGTTCGCGATCGTGCGGAACTTCTCCGCAATGATCAGGCGAACCCGAGGACGAGATTGCCCCTGGTCTGGCTGCACTTCAGGGCTAGGTGGTTGGTCATCGACGGGCTCCTCGTCGATGGGTTCGAGGCCAGTTCCTGACGATTCGGGAAGCATATCCCGAACCTTTTGTGTCATGATCCGGGTACGCGTAGATCGGCGCATGGCTGGTTCAGCGCTGCTCTCCGGTTCCGAGTCACCCACGGGTGTCAGAGGTAGACTCGAAGCGTTGTCGCTTGCCCCAGCTGTCGTTGTAAAGTCCTGTCATTGCGCATTAGTGGGCCCTCGAGACGCAGGATCAATAATAAACTTACATATGATGCAAAAACAGGATAATCTTCCCTGATCTCGTCTGGCAAAGGTACATTGGGCATCGGGACCTGAGAAGATCCGGGAACCGGAACAGACTACCAGTGGCTGCATCAGCATACAGACAGTGTAAGTAACAGGCAAATACCACGTACCATGGCGTTGGGATTCGCGCCCGCATTGCCGTCTACTCGTCGTCGCTTCGCGGCTCTCTCGCGGCTCTGCTCAATCTCCCAAGCGATGCGTGCTTGATCAACGACAGCTTGGCACTTCTTCTTGTGCTTCGTGAGGACCCGCTCATCCTTGAACGGACTCGCACAACCTGGACAGGTAGGCATCCGAGTGGTAGTGTTGAACCAGGCGGTGTAGCACCACTCCTAGTCGCGAAGACAGGGTCTGCTGTGCTGGGAAATGGAAATGAATGTCGTTAGCGAATGGATACAGTTAGTGGGTGACTGAGCGAGAGGGATGAGTTCGAGTCCGTCCGAGTCGTGGTCGAGCTCGAAGTTCAAGTTGAACTGATAGTGACTCAAGCCGTGGAGGGGCGGTGCCCGTGGCCGCGAACAAACAAGACCATGCAGGATGAACGCTCTTGTATTCAGTGCAGGACATTCTAGACATCTTGTATGTAGGATATAAGCGGGTCGAATCTTGTGGTATGCGTAGAAGAGGTTTGTCAAGAAGAAAACAGATAGCGGGGCCGCGCAATCTTGCATCGCGATCACATGCGGCTTACGTGCGCTTGCAATTGGTCGGAAGATTGCGCCACTTCACAAACGCTGTAATTGCTTACCGTTCTGAAGGGGATTCCCTGATGTGCATCGAGGCTACTATGCCGTACGCACTGCGCGAATTGTCAGTATGATATGACAGATACCCATAGCATGAACCCCTTGTTCTGTCAACGACGGTACGTTATCCATCCCTAAGGTGTTCCTGCCAGTGGTCGTAGCCTGATCAGCGATATTCGCATCCACTGCGTCTCTTCAGGGCCTCGGCGTGTCGTAAAGCAGAAGGGCACACCGACGATTCGAAATCGCATGCTTCCTCAGACTGATCTTATCTCGAGCATAGTCCTCGCAGCGAACACGTTGCAGGGAACGCTCGCGCCGTCCACGAAGACGGAAACTCTGTGGTACGAAATCACGTTCGCTCGGTCCCATGTCACGTCGAGAAGGCTTCTCACAGTCCTCGAGGATGCGCCGTGTCCACGGAGCCTGCCGTGAATAGAAGATACCCTCGAGCTTATATGTGCAGGCATGGACGGAAGGCCATCTCCATCCTCAAGGCTCATCTATGCAGAACACCTCGCAGAACATGGGCGACAACCAACGCAACGGCCATACATCGCAAGGAGGCCAGGGTGGCCAGGGCACAGGGAACCCCCCTGCGTCCTCCCCAACCTCGCCCAATGCGGATGGACAGGCTGGCCAGAATCCCGAGCTCCAGGCGGTCAACGAGCTGCTGTCGACGATGAAACTCACGCTCACGACGCTCGGGAGCACGTTCGACTCGCTCGGTAAGCAGACCGTGAGCGTCGCGTCCTTGTGCCCTCGGATCGAAGCTGCGCGAGAGGTAGGTCGTTACGTATCGGTGTGGGCTGAACGCGCATGACAGTACCGGGGCGCAGATCCACCAGACCGGCGAGCAGCTCAAGGAGAGACAGAAGAAGCAAGACGATCGCATGAAGGAGCTCCAGGAGGCCCTCGCCGCGAACGTGAAGGAGCAGCGCGAGAAGTGGCTGAACGCCAGAGTGAACGGCATCGTGGCGGAGATCGTGCGCAAGGAGGTCCCCGGCGAGTCGACCACCAGGTAACGTACACCGTGCATGCCAACGAACATGCCGATGAAGCCGTTTGCAGCTCAACGTCCAGATCCCGAACGAGCTCAAAAACGAGGTCAACGAGTACAAGCGGCGCATCCTCCAGGTCAAGATCCAGCTGCACAATTCGTAAGTTCATACATCTACATCGCTATCATCTCTGCTCAGTGCGGTATGTCCGCTCTCCAGTGACGCTAAGAGAAGGAACTCGTTGCTGCACTCACCCTCGCACGCCGGCGACGAGCAGCTCCACTACCTCCTACCGCCGCTCGCCGCAGGAGTGCTCGAGCTTCCCAAGTGCCCCGCTTTCTTCCCTTCGCGTTTCAACGGCCTCTTCAAGCTCACCACCAAGAGCTCCTCTCGCTCCTACAAGCGTACGGCATAGAGGAATGCACCGACGCAGCGGCAGCGAGCCCGCTCTCGCCGGGCGGGGCCGTACGCGAGGAGAACCTGAACCGGTTCATGGAGTTCATCGGGGTAGGCTGCTTTGTACTCGCCTTTGGAGGGCATCGTTGACCGCTAACGGTGTTCTAGATCGGATTGCTCGCATTGTCTACGTCCGCAGAAAGCGGTGAGACCTTTCTAAAGAGCCCCGTAGTGACCAGGCGCCCCGGGTGGCCGTTCTAAAGCTGGGAGTAACTATGTCACGACTGCCCTTACGCACGAAGTTCAAGTCCATGTATTATGTATCATGTAAGATGTAACAATATCACCCGCTTGTTCGACTCGCACCGTGCCTTAGGATCCACATCAGCCCCTGAGATAGAAGATACTGACTTTGCTTTGGAAATACATAGTCGTACACAGCATCAATAGCAAGTAACACAGCACAGCGAACTGTACCCCAACCAGTCCGACACATCATACACCTTACATTGGTATCGCTACATCAAGATTATCAATAAATACCTTCACGCACTCATCGCCGCCAACACATCGTACATGTTCCCCGCCTGCGCGCGACCGCGCCGCTGGCCCTGTTGCAGCGGCGGCGCCGTGGATGGAGCCTCGCCTCCCGCGCCTGCTTTACGTTTTTTCTTCGCCTTAGTCGGTTTTGTCATGAGAGCGGACTCCAGACCCTCGAGACAAATACTCAAGATCTCATCATCGTCCGAGGTGCCAGTGACGGTGTTCGGCTGGAGCGTCAACGCGGTGTGGAACCGCAGCCCGGAGAAATAGAGCATGGGGTTCGGTGCAAGGTCACTGAGCAGGAGGAGCTGCGCGAAGTGCTCGACCGCGTCGCCCGCGAGGCTCACCTGGGTGACGAGCTGGATGTTCCGCTCTTCGATGGGGACAGGCTCAGGCTCAGGCTCGTCGCTCTCTCCGGGGACGTCGTCCGGCTCAGATGCTCTCGCCTTTCCGTTCGCGCGCGGCCATGAGAACGCAGAGAGGAACGCACGGACCTCCTCGCGGGTCCATCGCTCGCTTTGCTTCTCCTTCTGTGTGGGGTTTGCATCCGCACGGGCGTGCATCCGCGCGACGACCCAGCGCACCGCGAGGACGGCGACGAGCCGTGCACCGTGTAAAGTACGAACACCAAGAGTGTCCGAGCCGAGGGCGCGCAGGAGGAACGTAAGGCGGAGATCCTCCGGCCAGAGCTGCACGGGCAGGGGCCTCCCCGGCTCCTGCTGGCTCTCCGGAGCAGCAATGGAAAACTCCTCCAGGAGATCGCTGAAGAGCGGCACAGTGATCTCTTCAGGCGCGAGGCGCGTACCGCGGCGCACGTACTCCGTGACGACCTTCGGGCGCAGCGGCGTGGGTGGGGACAGAGCGGACGCGCGCGCAGAGTCAGCCGCAGGGTTATCCAGCCGCTCGAGTGCATCCCGGAGCGGAGACAGCGGGTCCTCGTCGTCCGAGTTCTCCTCCACCACGTCCACGAGCTCGTCGTCCGAGTCTACCGCACCGTTCTCCTTCGCCTGATCGTTCTCCGCTAGGGGCGCAGGCAGCCCGACGCCCGCATCGAGTACGGCATAGCCCCACTGACGGATCGCACGTGCGACGCTCTTTGACACGCTCTCCTTGTCGGGATCCTCGAGTGCGATCCGCGGCCAGGCCGTCCCGGTGCTCAGCACGTCGAGCGCGCGCGGGGAGAGCTCACCGCGGCGGTATGCGCCCACGTACAGCTCGCCGACGCGCGCGCGGTCGGTGTTGATCGGTGGCTCTGGCCGCTCGTCCGCCACCGCCCGAGGCGGGGAGAGGAAATCGACGAGCCGACACGTCCCGGCGCCGTGCAGTGGACACGGACACGCCCGGTTCGGTCCTGGCCCCAATCCATTCTCGTCGCTACGCGGGATGGCGTACTGAAGCGTCGCCTCGACGATGCGCTCGACGATCGCGTCAAGCTCGCCCGAGCCCATCGTGTCGGGCGGGCGGAGGAGAAGCGCATGCACCGCGGCGTCGATGAGCTCCATGACGCTCCCGATCGGCCGCTTGCGCTTGCGTTTCTGGTCCGGGTCCAGGAGGGAGCGGAGCGTGCCCGCGACACGGGTGATGCGTTGCGGGAGGGTGAGCTGCCGCTCGAAGAAGAGGGCATGCAGTGCGTGGCGGGGGGCGCCGTCGACGCCGCCAGTAAAGTCGTTCCCGACGAGCGCGCCGAGGAGGGGGAGGAGCGAGACGGGGAGCTGGAGAGTGGTCGCGAGCGCGGTTGGGGAGTAGACGTTGCAGACAAGCGCGAGGGTGGTGTCACCTGCGGGAGGGATAATGCCGCGCCCAACGAGCGGGTTCTCCGCCTCGCGTTTGCGGGTCTTGGACTTGCGCACGGTCTTGAAGCCGTTCGGGTCGACGTCATCGTCGCCGTCCGTGGAGCTCAGGACGCTCCCCGCGTCCGAGGCCGCGGCAGACGCAGATTCCGCGAGCCAAATCATTTCATCGAGGGGGATGTACCCCTGGTAGCCGTCCGCGTTGAGGACGACGAAGTCCGAGTCTCGCCCGACGACGTAGGCGTTCAGGCGCGCGGCGAGGGCGACGGCGTACGGGTCTCCTTCCTCGTCTGCAAAGTGGACCTCGAGCCAGGGAGGCTCGACCCGCGCTGCGGACGAGGAGACGAGATCGCGCAGCGTCTGGACGCAGACGGTGAAGGAGAGCGGCGGGAGAAGCGAGTTTTCGCGGAGGAAGCGCGGGGTCGAGCGGGCCTGTGCGGAAGTGCGGAAGAAGAGGAGGCCGACTTGGATGGTCGTCTGCGTTGCGCGAGACACGAGAGTGGGAAACTTGAGGGCAGGGTACACACCTGTGTGAGACGTGCTCAGGTGTGGTGATTATGGGGATGCTGAGAGCTCACCGTCGAACACGAAGCAGACATGCAGCCCGACGGCCCTCCAGGCGGTGACGACCTGCGTGATCAGCCGGGAGAACGCCTCATACTCGCCGCCGTAGATGTAATGAAGCCCAGCCAAGCTAGCGAGCTCGAAGATGAACCTAGAGGTATGAATGGGTGATGGACCAGCGTGAATGGTCAAGCGGGAGACTCACGACCAACCATCAATAACTATGGTGGTGGATTTTGGAGGCTGGTGGCCGGGCTGCTTGGGGAAGCTAATAGTATGGGCGAGCGCTGACCTGCTCTCGCGCAGATATGTTGTGAGGCCGTGGATGCCCATAGTTGTCGGTGTGACTGGTTCGCATACGAGGTCAAAGAGCGGCGATGGGTGAGAATGGGTGAGAGCAGGTGGTGGAGGACAAGCGGCGTGTCGACGGCGGCTTCACACAGACGCAGATCCTCAGTCCGAGTCAGTATGTACAAAAACAAGAAAAATGCGAAGTTACGGGGACATGACAAGAGCGAGATTCGAACTCGCGCCCTTGTTCCGTGCACAGTGCTACGCTCTCCCTCTGGATTGATCCAATTTGCGGACAAAACACCTGATTCCAGCGCCTTAGACCGCTCGGCCATCTTGCCTTACATGATTTTCTTTTAGGGTATTTGTCAGAGATCTGTGCCACCTCTGCCTATGAACGAGAAAAGCGTGATACGTCGAGGAAACACAAACCTCAACACGCAGACCTACTTGCGCAGGTACCTAGTCAGAAGTCGATCGGTTGACGCGCTCCAGCTCAAAGGATGAGAGGACGGCGGATGAGTAGGGCTCTGCGAGTGCGGCAGAGTAAGTCACAGTGAAGACAGACTAGCATATGACTTACTATATCGGTCCCGGATCTCGGCCAGGTCAGGGAACTCGGTCAGTCGAGCCTAAGCAGCGAAATCCCTGTCCGGTTCTTGTAGTAGTTATACCAGTCGATAGCTGCAATTGAAACGAACACAGCGACATACCTTTTGTCCGAAAATCCCTAGCCGTTCTTGAGCAATGCATGGGGTGCCCGACTAGGGTGCCCGGCCGAGATCCCGACCCGATATAGTACTAATCATGATGACGCGACGTCGCCCAATGATGCGAAGACGACACGTCGACTTGAATTGCCAGTGCGAGGAATACTTGAATACAGATGGGCGAGCGGCGGGCTGGCGGGAGATGGGGAGATGGGGAGATGGGGAGAATGGCATCCATGCATGGTATAAGTACATACAGCGCGTGGGAACACCGTGACCAAGAGAGACATTTAATACTAACATTGGCAGAAGGAGACGTAGAAGAGCAGCGACATTCGAAAACTGTGACGAGTGAAGGAGGGGGCGGATGAGAGACGTGACGTGATAGTTGAAAAGAGAGCAATGTATTGACAGAGAAGGAAGGCATGTTACCATAACAGGAAAGTGTTGTAACAAGGGAGAGTGAGCGCCCGTCTGGGGCGTTGGACGTCCGTTGACTCCCCTTCCGGCATTGAAATATTGAACGCCCAGTACGAGTTTGGCAGCTCGTGCGCGAGAGAGCAACAAACGCGCAGAGACGGACGCGTGGATAGACGGACGCGTGGTGCGTGCGCGCGAAGCTTTGAGAGCGAAGGAAGGCAGAAAAAAGACCAATAAAATGCGCACATGTGGCGACGCTTTCAACGACTTGCAGGGAACTCCATAACAGCACCTGTACCAAACCACAATCATTACCTGGTCAACGTACCCTTGCGCGGCTTCGAAACAAAGAATCATTCATGGCCGTAAACGAAAACCCCGCGCAATCCCGCGCCGTGTTCAATAGTAATACGCCTATAAGCTTACGTGCATGCCAGAAAACGTGTAGGTTAGTATACATCTGCAAAAGTCTCCACGACCGGTACCGTCATCATCATCATCATCATCATCATCATTCATCCAAGCTCACGACCCATGCAGACGCCGACTCCGCGCCTTCTCCAGGGGGTGCATGCTCAGGCTCGAGCCGCTACGATTCGCCTCGTCCGTATCTACGACGGAAGCTAGCGGAATTGACTTTCAGCATCGAACACCGGCAGACGACTCGAAACGTGCTTACGCGAGGAGGACCGCTGACCATCCGCCGCCATCGTCGGGCTAGTAACGCGGGGCACGAAGGCCAAGTTCGGGCTGGCACTGTCAGGCGAAGCTGCGTCCGCCTCCGCGGACTGCAGCGAGTGGAACTGTCGAGGGAGCATGGATCGTCGCCGCTAGAGGGACAGGAACAATGCATCGGTCATCAAAGGATGCCACGCCGTTGGCAGCGATGAGGCGCACCTTCTGTGTGCCGGCAACGTTGACCCCGTCGAGGCTGATCAAGAACCTGCTCTCGTCGACGCGCGTGCATTGTTCCGCGCACTCGACGACCCACGCGATGCCAACGACCAGGGGGCGTGGGTCCTTCAGCAACCTAGCACGCAGTATGTGAGAAGCGGCGCGCAATTGTGTACCCGAACAACTCGCACCGGTAACGCGTGAGCGTGCTCAGCAGCCCGTTCTTGAAGACGACATGCGTGCACGTCTGCCCGACGCGCGTCAAGACCTTCCACAACATCAGCACCCGTCCACCGTCGACCCGCCGCCTCCGCGGAGCCCGCCGCGCACGCGACTCACCTTCGCCCCCATGTCCGCCAACATGTCCACGAACAAGCCCCCCGCGTCGTCCCCGTCGTCCGTCCGCACGTCCACGAACACCGTGCACTCCCTCAGCACGCCGCGCATCCCTCCCTCGTCCTTCCCCTTCCCCTTCCCCTCGCCGGCTTCCTTCTCCTTCCGCCCGGAGACGTGCGCTCCCGAGCCAGACCGCCGCAGCACGCTCGGCGCGCTGCGCGGCTCCGGCCGTTGGCGGAGGTTGAAGTGGTGGAAAGCCGACGGCGGCGCGTGCCGCTTTGCGAGGGCGGGCGAGTCCGTCGAGGGCCCAGCTTGCGGGTCGGTCGACGACGAGGGAACGGGCGTACGTGGGGAGGGCTGGGCAGACTGGGGTTGTGAGCGTGACTCGCGGAAGAGCTTGAGGGCGATGGAGGCGCGCCGGGAGGGGTCGCGCTTGACACTCGTCGGTACGTTCGCAGCGCCCGGTGAAGGGTCTCCTGTACTCGCCTTGTGCGGCAGCGGCGGAGGGGGCATCGACGCGTCCACGACTACCTCTTCCTCGCCGACAATCGACTCAGCTAGCGACCCCGCAGGATTAGCACATACGGACCGGACCGCGTCCGCTCGTTCTCGCTCGACCGCCCGCGCGATGATCGACGCGCCCTCCTCATTCACCGCCTCCTCCTTCTCCTCTCCGACACCGTTCTCGGGCTCAACGCCGCCCTTGACGGGGCTCCCCTCCACAACAGGCAAGCTTGACTTCTTGCTCGCCCGCGGGAAGAGCCGCCTGGCCCCTGGATTACCCCCCCTCCTACCTGCGCCACCGACACCGAACCCACCCTGCTTGCTCGCCGGCGGCGGCAGTATCGACCACGCACTCTTGCCCGGGCTCGACGGCCCCGGTGCGGCGTTCGACGGGCCCGCGCCGCTCGCAGTCGAGGGTTTCCCGAAGGAGAGGTTCCCCCGCGGCTTGCCCGGGACGATCCCGGTGTAGACATTGATCCGTTTCTGCCTCTCTGGCGGACGGCCTCCTGTTCCTGCGCTTGGATTCGGACCCGAGGCCGGTGTCATAGTAGTAGTGGTTGCGGGAGTGGGAGTGGCAGCGGCAGCAGTGGGAGGAGCACGCGTAGCATGCCTCGGCGTCCTGAAAAAGTCACTCACCGTCGCCGCACGCTGCACAGAAGGTGCGCGCACGGGGCCCGCAGCGGCCGAGTTCGGGCGGGGGTGCGACTGAGGCTGGGACGTGTGTGGGTGCGGCTGGGAGGCGGGCGGACGTGCGTAAGTCGGCCGCGCCGTAGACAACCCGTCGCTCGTCGCGGCAGCCTCGGGATGGAAGCCCATGCTCGTGCCAGGCCGTGAGGGCGCGGGCATGCTCAGCTTCTGGAGGGCGAGCGAGAGCGACGACAGCGACGAGTTGAGCGGGGTCCCGTCCGACTGCGTACTCGCATTCGGCGTCCACCCGATCGCAGTCGACGGCTTCGCGTCTGAGCTCGAGCTCGAGCTCGAGGTGGACGGCACGGGCAGGGCGGAGCGCGCCTTCTCCTTTCCCTTGCCTTTCTCGGGCGACGCGGGCGTGGACCGGGCGGCGGAGCTCGCCGTGGGCTGGGCGAAGCTGAACGAGAAGGTGCCCCGCTTGTGGGTGCCCAGTCCGAGCGGCGTTGGCTTGTTCGAGAGGTCCGCCGCGGCTGGTACGGGTTTGGCGGGAGTAAATCCTAGTACATTCCATTAGTCAGTCAGGCCTGCTGTACTTGCATCAAGACAGAGAGAGGGCGCGGGAAAGAGAGCGGGGGAAACGGGAGGCGAGGAGGAGGGAGTCGAGGGCGCAGGGGACGAAGGAAAGAAAGTAAACACGAGAGCGAGAGAGGGAAGGGAAGAGGAGAGAGCGAGAGGGAAGAGAAGAGCGAGAGAGGAGCGGGACGTACGGAGAGGAGCGGGCGTGGACGGCCCTGCAACGGGCTTCGGCGTCGCCTCCACGTCCTTCTTCAAATTCTCCCTCTGGCGGAGCGCTGCTGAGCGTGTCATGCGCCCGCCGAGCGGGATGGGCCCGAGGAGCTGTGCGCGGGCCTTCTCCTGCCGCCTCGACGACGCCTTAGACGGTCTGGCCGGCGAGAGCTTCTTCGAAGACGGCGTCCGGGTCGATGGCATGAAGGACAGACGAGGAAGGCGGCTTGGGCCGGTCGAGGGTGTTGCGGTTACGGACGTCGATGGAAATAAGATGGGCCGTGGCGTGTCGACGTCGGCTTCGCTGGACGGCACGGCGGAGAGCTCACTGGATGGCGCGGGGGTGAGATCGCCGTCGCTGGACGGTCCCGCGACGCCGGGGAGTGCTGGGGTGTCAGTGAGAGGCGTGAGCGGGGACAGTGGCGAGGCAGGCGGCGAGGTGGCTTGTTCCGGGGTAAAAGGACGGCTGGGCACGAGAGATGGTGCATCGTCAGTCGCCAATTGCGCAGGTGGCTCGGGACTCGCGGGTTCGAGCTGTACAGGTGGGAGAGCGGTGAATTGGAGAACGGGCGAGGGCTTGGAGGGCGAGCGGGGCACGCGGGTCAGGTCGATGAGTGGGGCTGACGGCCAGATGGGGACAGACTGCGCACGTCGAAACACAGTCGGCGTGTCCGAGGGAACCATGTCGCGAATAGACGATGCAGACGGCGGTCGGCGTGGCCCGAGCAGCGGAGACCGGTTCTCCTCGTGCTGGTCGTCATGCCTGGCGCGCTTTAATTCCCGCTCGAGTGTGTTGGTGTCCTTGAACGGGGATGAGGGACGCTTCGGCTGCTTGTGCAAAGGAGAGTAGAGAAGGGGTTCAGTTTCAGGGTTGGACTGGGGAGAGAAGAGACGAGGGTCGGTTTCCGGATTGGACTGGGGAGACTGGTTGTTGCGGATAGCCTGGCGGGCATCCTTGAGGGGTGATCGCGCGAGCTGGTTGAGGTCAAAAGCAGGAAGAGCGAGCTGAGAGCGCGTTCGCCGGGAGCTGGTCATCGGGCGGGAGGAAGATGGAGGCGGCGTCGCTTTCGAACCGCCCGGCGCACTCACACGCGCCCGACGCGTCTCTGTTGACGCCTGTTGATGGCGCGTTGATCCCGTGACCACCGCCAGGCGGTGTGGCGCAAACAAAGTGCCAGTGCCCGTTATGCTACTTGGTAGATGCTCGTCTCATGCAGGCACCCAGCCGTCCGAGTCCATCCTCAATTCTTGTTGCCAATGGTCACTCCCTTGCCAGTGATGCTCCCATTGAACACCAGTTGCAGACGTTATAGTGACGAGATTGTACACGCAATCTTCTCACTTAGCGATGGGTCATTGAAACAGGGTAGATCGTGCAGTCATTACATAGGATGAAAGCGAAAAAGGCAGGGCTAGTAGTGCCAAACAGAATCGTCAGCTTGAGCTAAGCAGGAACGGATGCGTGCCATCAGGACTGGCCAGCCAGTGCCGTGTGACAGTAAATTAGTGCGGAAGTGGAGGAGGGAACGGCGAAAGCAGAAGTGTATGTCCATTTGCTTGGAGAGCACGCCCGTAATCCGCTGACCCGCCGATTTGGATCCGCCGTTGACCTGGCACAGACTCAGACTACCCTGAGTACAGTACAGCCTGAACGAGGGTCACCGTGAAGCTCAGCTCGAGCTTGACTCGCCAGGTGTCGGACGGGGACACTATGCTCATATTCTACGGCAAGCTGTTTGGAGACAAGAGCTGACCGCCGGAACCGCGTGAGATGTATGCAGCTAGATTGCGGAATCGTGTGCTTGCAGGTGCGCAAAGGTTGGAGGACAAGGACCGGCGTTCGCTCAGACAAGGCGAAAGGGCGAGCCGCTGTCTCAAACACTGACATGACACTTGTCGGCTTTGGTCTGCGATGGAGACTAACACTGACACACCTTCCGTCAATACCATATATGCTGTCTCGGGGATGTTGGTCGAGAATCCAAGTTCCATATTATTCAGTGGCCAAATTTCTCCGGATAGACTTGGCCTATGGATCGCAGTTAAATATAATGGAGAGTTGGTGACATACACGTCCGTGTGAGGAGTTACTTAGAGTCCTACCCACAGAGTGGCACAGACGAAACAGACGAGGCATGACCAGTGCATTTTGTGATCCGCAGTTTGAGACGTGTTCAAAACGTACCTGAGAATTTTTGCGCACTGCAAACCGGCAACAGCGCACCGAAACGCGAGCCTAGTAGGTCTTTCACGTTAAGTCGTCTATGAGACGCGATAGTAACGCTTCGCTCGTGGCCGCACCACCACCCAGTCGGCCAGGACTGTTATGGACAGCTTAAGCCGTGAAGCAGCCACCTCAGAATCAGTCTCCTGTAACTTTAGCATGAGCATTCAGTTATGTATTCAAGGTGCGACCTGCCTACAATGCCACCAACTGGGTCGAGGGTGACCGGTGAGCGGCCGTATCGACCGGCAATAAGATGTGGCATCTGTTAATGCCACGGAAGACCATATGAAGGCGTTCGCCTCGCCATCGAGACAGTGGCGGACCGCTTGAAAGAACGGTTGCTTATTTGATTTTGTATGCCCGGCACGACGCCCAGGATATGGCACGCAAACACGTTCACCCCGCTACAGCACGTCAAAGCTGCATATATGCGTAGATTTAAGGATAGGGTGCCAACGGTCTTGCACTACATATATCGTATTGAGTTTATGCGACATTGCAGATGACATACAAGAGCCCGACGTCTCGAAGACAACCCTCCAATGCACCTGCTATAGAAGATGTAGGTCAGTAAAGGAACATACACAATCAAAGCAACAAGATCAGAGGTGTCAAGTCTGGAGCCCGCCCTGCAACGCGGACGCTGCAGGTATACTCCTTGAAGAAATTCAAAAAGTTTGAAGCATCACAAGGGAACCGTGTCAACGCGTGCACTCACCAAATTTTACAACTCACGCCGCACACCGTACATACAGCCATGAGAACAGCGAATGTTCCGAGAGGAGAAAAATAAAGACAGGTGTGTCGCGCCGAATGAGAGTAAGCCCCATTCCGTTGACGAGCAGCAAGGTGCCCGCAATCGCATAACTATGTCTATGAGCAACGCATCGCCCGACCACAAGCCACGCACCCGAGCAACCGACGTGCTCATATCTTCGCACCTCGGCGCCGTCACCGAGCACACGACCGCAAGTCGCGCGGCAGACGGGAGAGAGCTAGCAGGGGTGCTCACCAGGCAAGCAGCCCGCGCAAAGCCTTTCCCTCCGTCCTCGTCCGGTCCCGCCGTGCTTGGGGGCGGCCGCTTTCCACCAGTTGAACGAGGGTTGAGTCTGCATCTCCGGGGACTTTCCCCACAGCTGGAAGAAGAGAGCGCGAGGCTCCCTGTGCGTGAGCTGCGACGGCGATTCTTCAGACGGCGCGACGGTGAAAAGAAAGAAAATGCGCGAGAAATTCGGGGGTCTATGCGCGTCTTCGATCTCCGCTCAAATCTCGGCAGCGGGGTGGCGGTGGCGTACGCTCGACCCTCAGCCTCATCCTGCTCTTACTTTCTTACTCTCACCATCGGTTTGTTTCGTCTTGAACTTGCTGCTGTCATGTCCTCAACCGACCGCGGAGGCAAGCCAGTGGACGAATCATCAAACTCGGCGCCGGCCAGGCCGTACCCGATCTTCTGGTCACAGTTCCCGTCGGTCAAGATTGTCCGCCAGGCGAAAGGTGCGACGTCTCGTTCTGCTGCTCGGTGACATTGACATATATCCCACAGGCACGCACTCGCCGAAGGTAGACGAGCGGTGCTTCACCTACTGCTCCCAGAGCGTACGCGGTCGCCTGGAACAGCGCGAGCCCTGGTGCCGAACCTTCTGCATCCGTCGCGTCTTCGCGCACGAAGTTCAGCGCGCCATCACCGCGCACGAAGGCAAGCCCGCGCCCGCGCCAGCCCGGTACCCGCTCCCACCAGAGGGCCAGCGCATCCCGTCCCTGCTGTACATCCTCATCGGCGAGACACCGGAGGGCCAGGAGGGCCACGCGCGGCAGCACGACGACGTGCGGTACTGGGAGGAGGGCTACTACGTCTGGTTCAGCAAGAGTCGCTGGGCGACGCAGGAGAAGCTTGACCTCATGATGCACAACATCGAGCGTCAGGCGCAGTGGGACAAGTACAAGCAGGACCGGACCGACGCGTGGCAGCAGCAGCAACAGGAGCAGGCGCGCGGGGGTCAACAACCCAAGGAGGACGCGCAAGTAGATAAGAGTCGGGCACTGGCATCGGCAAGGAGACCGTTTCCCGACATGAGGTGTGTTTCCCCTTCGTCCCCTCTTACCAGAGTTGTGCCATGTACTTTCATCCGACCATGCCGACGGAGCTCATTCACGGTTGGGACTCAATCGGTGATGCAGTGGTGGATTCCCGCAAACCATTTCATGCTGCTTTCAGCAAGCAAACGATTGATAGACCGTTCCGCACAACACGCACAGAAGGGCAGGACGGCCCTTGGCGCGATGCAACCACGAGCTGTGGTCAGGCGGGATTGTTCGAGGTCTTAACGGAGCTCGAGAAAGGATTGCACAACGGTATCCTCCGAAAGTTTATGCTTCCTAGTGCAGGGTAATGTGCCTGTTCTGCACCACCGCAGCCCAGCCGATCTCTGCGTGCGTCCTGCGGTCTATAGATCTTGCTGTAAGCAGGGGCCCGGTGGAGCAATTCATGAGCGGTGACCAAGATCACCCCGAGGTCCAGCGGAGAGGACTGCTCGCACTGTCTCTGCACTCAATCATTATCGGGAAGTGGGTGTTCGCGTCGCCCGAGCGCAATCCGATACCAATGCCTGTACTTCGCAAGAATGCCGGTCAATATCTCCTTTACTATTTGTCGACTTCGGAGCGCTCTGAGTATCACTGCATACTGACGATGACCTCTAGTGGCCAGTCAATCCTCCTGCCCATGCCTCCACCCTTCCCCTCCATCTGGGAGCAGATCGACCGGCTACTCGCGCCCTCACATAAATTGCTCACGCTCACACACGAGACGCTGCACTCGGGCGACCAGCTCAAGTTCGCGGGCCGCATCGTCGAGAAGGCGCAGACGGCGGAGCCATTCGTGCTCGCGCGCAATGTCTGTACGCGCATGTGGGACAAGTGGAAGAAGGGCCCGCCGGACGACACCGCGTAGACGAGGAAGAGGGATGCAAGTGTAAGCTACAATACGGCCGGGATACGGACATATAGAGGTATCGATATACAACACAGAGCAGAGCGATAAATAATGCGGAAGGTCGTGCAGGTGGGTACGCTGTCATGCCCGTCCACGAGGTCCCATCTCAATCATAGCAAGTCAGAACGACAGTAAGCAGCAGCAATCGCACAGCGTGAGAGTGATCTTCCTCCTTCCTTCCTTCTCCCCATCCCCGTCGGGCCCGCCAAGCCCTTCTCCTCGCCCCTCCTTGCACCCAGATAACCCATTACTTCCCCCGCGATCGCACGCTCCTCGCATCCCCGTCCGGCACAAACTCCGCACCAAACTCGAGCGGGGGCAGCGGGGCGAGTGGGGGAAGCTGGCGAGGCATGGACCGCTCGCTCATCACGCTGCTCGACCGTGTGCGCGTGCCCGCGCTGAGGCTCGATTGCCGGCTGACCGCGCCCGCCTGCACGAACGGCGACGCGGGGAGCGGCCGGAGCGCGGGGCTGTCGCGCTTCCTGACGATCGGCGGGAGGTGCTGGTGCGACTGGGCTTCGTGCTGGGTGTGTGACTGAGACTGAGAGTGTGGCCGTGCGCCGGCGGGCGCGCCGGGGACGGGGAGCGGCCGGATGGGGCGCGCGGAGGGCGGGGGCGAGAGCGGGGACGGCGAGCCCGTGAACGGCGGCGGGCTACGCTCGAGCTGCATGCTCCTCCGGCGCTGCCACGTCGACGGGCCCGCCTCGCCGTACTCTGGGATGCGTGGCTGGATGCCCGCATGCGTCGCGCCGTGGCTGGGCGTGCCGGATCGCGTCACAGTCCCGTGCGACGCGGAGTGACTGCCCTGGGTGGCTGCGGCAGATGAGGGGTGGCGGTGGCGCAGCTCGGTCGTGCTCATGCTCATGCGGCGGGCAGCGTCGGTCGGACGCTCCGTGGGCGACAGGTCGGGTATCGGTGCGAGCGAGACGGAGCTCGCACGCGAGCGGGACGCAGGGACGGCCAGGGAGGGGTATCGGTGCGTGCTCGTGGACGCGTGCGCGGACTGCGTGCCTGAGAGGAGGCTGGTCTGGAAGGCGGCGGTGAGCGGGACGGCCGTCGTCGTCGACGAGCGGGGCGATAGGTGATGGCAGAGGGCGCGGTATGACTGGCGGTGACGCTCGGGCGTCGTCTGGTTGTGCTGCCGCGGAAGTTTGGTTCGTATTGATCAGGCGAGGACGGCGGCGATGGTAGTTGCCGCAATGGGGGCGGACCGGCGCTGGGGGTGCCATCCTCGATGAGGGGCTCCATGCCTGTGCGCGCGGTGCCCGGCCGGGAACGGCTCGCACCCCTGGACATGGTGAAGACGGGCGAGACGGGGCTGAGGGGGTACATGCCAACATGGAGGGCAGCGTCCGAGCTGGTTGCGGGCATAGATGAGTACGACCCTCCTCCAGGAGCTGTGCTGGCGCCAATCTTGGACGGGAGCCCCGGGGGCGTCGGACTGAGTTTCAACGCCCCCGCTGACATTTGGGCGTCGTCGACCTCCTGTTGCCGTCCCGTGTCGCCGCGGTCCATGTCCGGGTCGTCGAGGCCGGGGTGCGAGGTGGTGGCGGCGTCGGTGCGGAAGGAGTATAGGCCGGCCTCTTGAAGTGAATCAACGCTTGTGTTCTTCGAGCGGAGATCTGACCAGCTTATGGTCGACACTGGATCGATGAGGGGCAGGAGCACGTCCGGACCGGCTGGGATCTCGAGCTGCTGCATCTTTTGATGACGGGAAGATGATCGCCGAGAAGGAAGTATTCCACTCTCCACGTCCTCCCGGCCGCCCATACGCCTGCGCCTCCGCCCTTGGCGCCGCGCAACGGGAACGACAACGACCACGAGCAGAGCGATCAGCGCCATCCCGCCCAAAACGCCCAGCACAACGCCGCTGTTGACTGAGCGCGTCTGCCCATCTCCGGGAGCCTAATGGCGAGCTGATTAGCGCTGTCTCTTCTCGGACGTGAAACTCGGACTCACGCAGTTTGCGCATTCGGGTCTGATCATGGACGTAAACGGTCGTAAGTACTTACAAAGACGCGTTGTCTGGCCTCGTGAGTGCTGCGATAATCGTTGTGGGCGACGTGAAGAAGAGTGAGGAGATGCGGCGTGCGCTGGACACGCCCTCTATAGGTGCTACGACGCTCGGCCCCCCACTCGCCACTCGCCACCGAGACCCACCTGCATGTAAGCGCATGACGCTACCTACACTTGCTCACCTCCACGCGAAGGGCGCGCGAGTAGAGATGGAGCAGAGCTACAGCAGGCGCCGCAGCCCAGTGGTGTGTTCCCATAACAGGCAGCTGTTGTTCTCACCGCGAGCATATCTACCAGACGCACACTGCATGGGCAGCGGCCAACTGCAGGTGTCCCGTTCTGCGGCTCATGACCACGCGCACGCCGGCGAACGTCCGACATCACGCCAGTCAGAGAAGGTTTTCGGCCTGGCAGATTATCGTCGCATCGGTATGCACGCGTCTCACAGCGAAGCAAAGCCTATAGTCGCAGAACTGATTCAGTTGAGCATATGATGATGGACTGCGTCGCCAGCGGACACTGACCTTGTGGGTGGACGGGTGAGTCCATCCGCCCGCGACTCGCAGCATCAGCGAAACCCTCTCCTTCGTCCGTGATGAACAGTCTCAAAAGCGCCATATCAGGGCAATTAGAAGTCTCCCCGGCCACGCACAACCCAGCAGAACCGTCCAGCGTGGCCTGTGCATCGCCTCGCCACGCTCTCATCACATCCTGGAATCTTTGTTCATCAAGGGCGTGGCCAATCAGCGATCACAGAAAGGTCAGTCAACGTGACCGCGGAGAATGTACTTACTGTATAACAGGGACATCGAGACCGCTGGACGCACTTCTCGCACTGACTTTGCAAAGAAGCCCGTCGAGCCCGAGGGTCGGAATGAGGTGTGTTCCACATGACTTCTGCTGCTCGATTGACAGGTAATTTCCCGTCGATGCCAGCGCGTAGGAATCGCAGTGCGCGTGCTGTGTTCTATGTGCACGAGATACACGTAGAATCTGGCTTCCACCGAAGGCAGACCGCAATGACGGTGTCTCGTTCAACGATAACTAGTCGTGTTCGTGATACACGCAGCAGGTTGTAGTCCGACGTGGCAGGGCGCTTGCAACCCGAAGCCCTGCAATCTGCATTCTGGGATGTTCAGAGGGACGCCCAGGAAAGCGGACAGCGGTAGTCAAGCAACTGCTGAATGAGGCCCCGAATGGGAGCACCCATCTGATTTCCCCAGCAGTGTGGAATTGGGAACCTGGCATCTCTTCAACATATCCGCGGCTTGGGCAGCAACTTCTCTCCTCGACAAGGTAGTCACGAGAGCAAGCAGAATAGGCATCGCCCTGACAATACACTCCTTCGTATGCATGTATGAGGAAGCCACACCTTCCGCCGGGAGGTCAGGACCACTGAATCAAACCTCTGATAGCATCCGCTCGCCAGACTCCATTTCCTTCAAGTGGTATACCTGAGCCAACCGAAGCTCACACGCCCGTCACTTCCAGCAGATACTCTAACGGAAGACATCACCATGAGTCAAGAAGCTATCGTCGGACGCACACCAGCGGCACTCACCTCTCGTCAGCTCAAATGCAGCAAACGTACTCGCGGCGGCAGGTATGCTTCACAGACGCGCATGAGTATCACGCCACAGCCCGTAATCACACTTCGTACCTTCGCAGGACTACGCAGATAGATGAGCACGGACAGTCAATCAGCGCAACGCTCGTGCTGCTCATCGATGGAACACGTACGCGACGGAGAAAGCCCACGAAACAGCCCGGTCCTGCAGGAAGTGAACGTTTCAGCGCAAGGAGGCCGCATCAAGACACAGGGACGCCCACCATCCACTCTCCAATACAATGGTCTTCAGCTCGCGTGCAATGTATTGGACCGGCGTACCCGTGGGCGGCGTCGCCCGGAGCTGTACGCGGGACTTGACGACATCTGCGCAACGCGTCAGCGGGGTGATGCTTGAATACACGCGGGGGATCATCACCACCCACCCAACGGATAGCACGCCAGCCAATATGCAATCTGCACCCCGGTCAGCTAGGTGTCCCGACGAGCGACGGGCGACTCACCCCGCCCGTAGAGCCGCTCGCGAGCAGGGCCCACACCGGGATCTGGCTCCCATACCTCTGCGTGAAGTTGCGCTTCGAAAACTCAAACGCTGGGAATAGATAATCAGACGGTCGCCGCACAGGTACGGCTCGCATCCACCCGGTCGAACTCACCAGTATAAAACCTGCATCACGCCGCGCGTGTGATCTCGAGAGCTCAGCGGGGCAGAACACCGCGGAGCACCGGCGCAACTCACCCAGCATAGGCCGGAATCTCCCTCGCCACAGTTACCTGCCGTGGACCATCATCGCTCAATAAGCTCCGTCGAGGACCAAGATATCAACGAGATGCGCGCACCCAATACCCGCGCATGACGCCCTTCCTGAGCCCCCACTCCTGCCACATCTCGCGCATGACGGCGCGCAACCGCTTGTCGCCTGGCGTACCGTACTGGCCCTGCATCCGCACTTTGAACATCTCCACTGCGACAACGGCGCCAATTACGGTCAGTTCTCCTCGCATCCCGCGAAGAGGGCCGCACGCACCTGGGCTGGCGAGGATCGCGTTTGCCGCACCAGCGAGCGCGCCGGCGGCCGCGATTTCCTTGAGGGACAGCTGGGGGAACGGCGAGATGATCCGCTTCGAGACGCCGTACGCGGCGAACAGGAGCGAGTTCACACCTGCGATGCCGACGAGCGGGCTCGCCATGCCTGCAATCGTTCGGTCACTGCGTTAGGCGATCATTGACTGCATCAGATCTCCGGCGACGGACCTTTGTAGAGCGCGAAGAAGCCCTCCTTGCGAACCGTCTGCGCGAGAATGTCCATGGGCCCTTTCTGAGTGGAGTTAGCAGTCGGGCTCGCACGCGTCATTTGTCTGATAGAGCGGTATCTCCAAGGGGACCTCTGGGGAAGACAGTCTCGTATGTGCCACCAGGGAGAGCGGCGCAAAAGATCGAAGAGTATGTCTGGACTGGCGAGAGTCCGTAAGACGTCATGCACGATTCAAGACCAGATACTCATCGTCCTGCGAGTGCGGACGCTGATCATGCATCCCATAGGTCAACCGCGGCGGTCATCTTCATTTCACTCATCACCTGCAACAGTCCTACCGCAGGCATAGACTCGGATTGCATCGACATGAGACGGACAGAGAGGAAGGGGACATGCGCTGACTGGGCATACGCATCCAACGACAGGTGGAATGCGTCAACGCACAGACAACCGCCGCAGATACATCTCTGCCACTGGAATGATAGGGTGGTCAACAGTGTCCCATTCTCTCGGTACCCTTGACATCCGCGCCAGGAAGTGTCTTCCTAGTCCACCCCGCTTAGACAATCCAGACCACTAAATTGCTACTGCCTTCCTCGTACGGATAAATGAGATAAAGAAAGACAACTCACAAACATACCCTCTGTCACGCGAGGACGGTGGGCGTAAGTCCGGGGTTACTCGCGTACGCATATAAGCAGAGGCACTGAACTCGGGGCGATCTGCGCACGCGTCTTGACCGTGTCCAGCGGTTGTCCGACCAGCACTTGAGCTGCGCCTCCAACGCTGCCTGCTAGCAGCTCGTTCACCGTTTGTAGATCCATCGCTTCCGCTCAGGATAAATGAGTCAGACGATAGAAGCAGCAAGATATCGAGGCGTGTAGACTCGGAGAAACGAGTTCGAACCAAACGTGTAGATCAGTCCAAAGCAAGGGTGTCGTAGAGTTGCAGACCAGCTGGGGCAAGTCGTCCTTGTGGGCTAGTTATGGTGGAAGCTACCCGCCTGCTTGCCAGTGTCGCGGCTGGTGAGAGGCAGCTCAGAGCAGTTCAACAGCATTTCGACCTGATTTCGACTGAATGACGATTCAGGCATGCGATGTGGCGGAATCAGCGGTGTTGAGGGTCTCACTGCCACTCAATTCTTGTGAACAAAGTCTTTGGGGGCCGCCGCTGAGCTATTTTTCCCACAGTCAGTGAAGCAAATTGCGGAATACAATGGATCCTAATCTCCTTGTAAGCAGGTAAGTAAGCGAGTACAGGACTGCGATCCTCATCCGTGACCATGTCTCTCCAGACAACCACTGCGCAAAAGCCATCTTCGAACTGGCTCGCTTTGAAGAAGGTACTGATTTGTGAAGGCAAATGAGTCTTCTCTCTTTAACAATCCTCGTTCGTCCAGCGATTGCCCATAGCACCATCCACATCCGACTCGAGCAAGTCTGCAACACCACCGCCCAAGAAGAAGCGGAAAACTTGGCATGAAAGTGAACGGGCACCCGACGTCTCCTTTGTTCGCGGACAGATGCCGCTTCTGCTCGTTCCATCACCCCTACTCCATCCATAGCGGCAGACGATGAGGACCACGGTGGAGACTCAAAGTCCGTCCTCCGCAAGATGATCGCAGGCGAACTCAAATACTCCCCACCCACCAACTGTGAGCACGCATGCTTCACACCTTCCAAACTA